>NW_027506871.1:1475000-1715000 GCF_052324685.1 Brachyhypopomus gauderio
GTGTTATCAGTGTCCGATAGTAGTAGTGTCCAGTATTAGTAATGTCTAGTCTGGTGTTATCAGTGTCCGATAGTAGTAGTGTCCAGTATTAGTAGCGTCTAGTCTGGTATTATCAGTGTCCGATAGTAGTAGTGTCCAGTATTAGTAATGTCTAGTCTGGTGTTATCAGTGTCTGATAGTAGTAGTGTCCAGTATTAGTAGTGTATGGTCTGGTATTATCAGTGTCCGATAGTAGTAGTGTCCAGTATTAGTAGTGTCTAGTCTGGTATTATCAGTGTCCAATAGTAGTAGTGTCCAGTATTAGTAGCGTCTAGTCTGGTATTATCAGTGTCTGATAGTAGTAGTGTCCAGTATTAGTAGCGTCTAGTCTGGTATTATCAGTGTCTGATAGTAGTAGTGTCCAGTATTAGTAGTGTCTAGTCTGGTATTATCAGTGTCTGATAGTAGTAGTGTCCAGTATTAGTAGTGTCTAGTCTGGTATTATCAGTGTCCGATAGTAGTAGTGTCCAGTATTAGTAATGTCTAGTCTGGTGTTATCAGTGTCCGATAGTAGTAGTGTCCAGTATTAGTAATGTCTAGTCTGGTGTTATCAGTGTCCGATAGTAGTAGTGTCCAGTATTAGTAGCGTCTAGTCTGGTATTATCAGTGTCCGATAGTAGTAGTGTCCAGTATTGGTAATGTCTAGTCTGGTGTTATCAGTGTCTGATAGTAGTAGTGTCCAGTATTAGTAGTGTATGGTCTGGTATTATCAGTGTCCGATAGTAGTAGTGTCCAGTATTAGTAGTATCTAGTCTGGTATTATCAGTGTCCGATAGTAATGCATGCGTGCGTAAAGCCCTAATCATACTGTATGTGGATGTGTTGAGCTCTAAGTACTGTGTGTGCATCTTTGTGTTCCAATGTCACATGTGTTGGGCCCTGTGTGTGTGTGTGTGTGTGTGTGTGTGTGTGTGTGTGTGTGTGTGTGTGTGTGTGTGTGTGTGTGTGTGTGTGTGTGTGTGTGTTGATCTCTAAGTACACTGAGGTGTTTTTCTCCTTCTCTCTACAGTCTGTCTAGCTGCAGTATTACAGAGGAAGGCTGTGCTGCTCTGTGTTCAGCTCTGAAGAAAAACCCCTCATCACACCTGAGAGAGCTGAATCTGAATAACAATAAACCAGGAGACTCAGGAGTGAAGCAGCTCTCTGATCTACTGGAGGATCAAAACTATAAACTGGAGAAACTAGAGTGAGTTACTGGACTACAGCTTATAGACACAGACACACGTGAGAAATTGTGTGCATCTGTGTTGGTGTGGGTGTGTGTGTATGTGTTGATCTCTAAGTCATGGGTTAAAGTTCTCCGTCACTACGATGGATTTCCATCATTTGATTTTTTGGAGGGGAAAAATCTGTCAAATCAATAAACCACACACGCGCGTGATATCTGTTTTGTGGCCGAAATATGATTCTCACTGGCGCTCATCAGTGCTGGATGGATGACGGTGGTGTAATTTGATTGACTTTCGGGTCATCCCGCCTTCAGATTTTCGGACATTACGTAGAAAAGTTACCTCCCTCCTTATATTTTCTCGAGTGACCGTGTATCCGAAACAATATGTGGTAGTATAAACACCCCTCAAAAACAGGGGAAGGAACATTTAACTGACGAATTTTAATGTTGCATTGTGTTCCAGGTTTGAAAAGTGCTGGAATTTAGGCTATAGTACTTGAAAACGCTTGCAATTGTAACTACTTCGTTTCACAACAAATATCTGTCTGACTGAACAGTTCTCCTGTATTACGTTAACAAATACAAGCCTCTTGTAATTCCAGGACGAAACATGAGAGAACGTGAAGATGTTCAGATTGGGCTTTTTGAAAATAAACAAGTAACATAATACAGGAAGATGATAAAATCCTGCACCTAACATCCGGAGTCATGCAACAGGCTTGGCTACCAACGACTATGATCTAATAATACCTACTACTATGCCCATGACCCATCGTCTCAACTATTCAATACTAATAAGAAGACAAGATAGATTTCACACACCCTATGCACACACTAGTTGCTTGAACAGAACACAGCAGCAGCTACAATCTGATACTGGCTCAACAAGGATCCAGAAGCACATTAAATAATGTGATAAAGCGAATCATTTCGAATCATTTCGAGTATATGTATAAATATTTAACTTAAGTTTAACGTGCTGGGAAATATTGAAATGGACCTTTAAAGTGACGTACAAGTGCTTGAATTCCACCTTGTAATGGTGTATGAACTCCGCAAACATGACTACACCGCCGTCATCCATCCAGCGCTGATGAGTACCAGTGAGAGAATCATGTATGTGTATATAATCGAGGGTCCGCGCGCCGAAAATGATGTAATCGCGGTGGCTCCACCCGTGCACGAGAGCCTCGCGCTCTGGCGATTCGCGAGGTCGTGCACCTCTCGAATTTTGTAACTGCACGCGCCACGCTTCACTGCAATTAACTAATCATTAAATATTCATTTGTTCATTCATTTTGAATATTAAAATGTCATATCCATACTATAAAGTGACTACATTTTAATTTTTGTTTGAATTTGTAGTGAAATATAGAAGTTATGGTTATTTATACTGAAGAATCTCTCCACCGATCACAGACTTCTCTTCATTTAGCTTTAATACAGTCGGAGAAAATAGGCGCATTTCTTCCATTTAAAATGTCAACTTTTTATTTCTAAGCCAATTAACATGGATGGTGCTGTTCTGTTTGTATTGAAAAGCTCTATCCAGCCATTTTTGGATATTAAAATTTTTTGTAACATACCTACTTAAATCAGGTAATCTTACTGCTTATGTTTTTGCGATAGTGAATTTGATAAAAACAAGAGAGCTTCATACCTTTTAAAACTCACCAGGATTCACTAAATTTGACTTGATCTTTAAATAATTTTCTGGAAGAGCAGCCCCAGATAACTCCATTATATAAACATTTATGTACATTTATTGCTCAGGTGTTGCATTTTGTTGCTTCATAAATTCTCTCTTCTCTCCTTACACAGACTGTTTAGATAAATATACTTTATAAATGTGTTTATTGTGTAGAATTGGGCAAAAGAGGCCTTGTCCCAACTACACCACATTGTCAGTAATTGCTGGCATTGTCTTTTGCCAGGAAAAATTTTCAGTCAAATTAAAATTTCTTGCTTTAACCCATGCTCTAAGTACACTGAGGTGTTTTTCTTCTCTCTACAGACTGTCTAAATGCAGTATTAGAGAGGAAGGCTTTGATGCTCTGTGTTCAGCTCTGAAGAAAAACCCCTCACACCTGAGAGAGCTGAATCTGAACCACAATAAACCAGGAGACTCAGGAGTGAAGCAGCTCTCTGCTCTACTGGAGGATCCACACTGTAAACTGGAGAAACTAGAGTGAGTTACTGGACTACTGTTTATAGACACACATGAGAGGGAGTGTACATCTGTGTGTGTGTGTGTGTGTGTGTGTGTGTGTGTGTGTGTGTGTGTGTGTGTGTGTGTGTGTGTGTGTGTGTGTGTGTGTGTGTATGCTTGCATGTGTGTAAAAAAATTTTAATTAACCGTATTTGTCCATCATGATTATCACCCTAATTGAAATTTGTCCTCTGCATTTACACATCTGTGCAGTTTTAACACACACACACACTAGTGATTGCTCAAGGGCACCTCAGTCATGGCCTCAGGTTTGGGAATCGAACCCACGACCCTCCGGTCAGACTATGACTGCTCAAGACATATTCATACCCCAGACATGTTCATGTGGAAATGTGTGTGCGCACATATGTGTTCCAATGTCACATGTGTTGAGCCCTAAGTATACTGTGTATGTATGTGTGTGTGTGTGTGTGTGTGTATGTGTGTGTGTGTGTGTGTGTGTGTGTGTGTGTGTGTACACTGAAGTACACTGAAGTGTTTTTCTCCTCTCTACAGTCTGTCTTGGTGCAGTATTACAGAGGAAGGATGTGTTGCTCTGTGTTCAGCTCTGAAGAAAAACACCTCATCACACCCGAGAGAGCTGAACCTGGACTACAATAAATCAGGATTGAAGACCTGTTGAAATAAGCATAAAGCAGGCAGAGGCACTAAAGGGGAAATCCAAAAGAGGAGAGAACAAGACCAACAGGACAACCCATGTAGAACAGATCAGAATAAATGCTCTGTGTGAAATGTCGGCAACACTTCGCAAAGAGTATACAGTCATGGCCAAAAGTTTTGACAATGATACATTTACTACATTGTTACATCCAGGGTGGACAGCAAAGTAGAAATTTCATTGTACAGGGAAGCTTGCTCCTTACTGTGCATATGACAATAAAGCTTTGAATCCTTGAATATTATTTTTTACAAAGTCTACTGCTTCAGTTTTTATAATGGCAATTTGCATATATTCCAGAATGTTATAAAGAGTGATCAGCTTAACAGCAATTAATTGCAAAGTCAATATTTGCCTAGAAAATGAACTTTATCCCCCAAAACACATTTCAACTTCATTGCAGCCCTGCCTTAAAAGGACCAGCTAACATCGTTTCAGTGATTGCTCCATTAACACAGGTGTGGGTGGTGTTGAGGACAGGGCTGGAGATCAATGTCATGATTAAGTAAAAATGACACCACTGGACACTTTAAAAGGAGGCTGGTGCTTGGCATCATTGTTTCTCTTCTGTTAACCATGGTTATCTCTAAAGAAACACGTGCAGTCATCATGGCACTGCACAAAAATGGCCTAACAGGGAAGAGTATCGCAGCTAGAAAGATTGCACCTCAGTCAACAAAAGAAGTTGATTGAGAAGTTGATTGAGAACGGAGAATTGCAGAGGTCCTGAAGAAGAACGGTCAACACTGCAAATATTGACTTGCTGCATTACCTCATTCTAACTGTCCATAAAAGCTTTTGTTTCTCATAATACGATTGCAATTATATTTCTGTATGTGATAAAAAACATCTGACAAATACACATAACAACCAGAGGGCAGCAGATCATGTGAAAATATAATATTTGTGTCATTCTCAAAACTTTTGGCCATGACTAGAGAAAGTATATATAATGGCTTCGTGATGAGAAACAGGTGAGGGCTAATACTGAGGGAAGGAGGAACGGGTCAGCTGACACAGAGAATTCTGGGAGTTGCAGTCTCCTGGGTTGAGCTGAATGACAACTAACCTGTTTCTCTTTCTCTAACCATCCAAGGAGAGTTTACTGAACAGCAGCTGATGTAGTCAACTCCCCTACCACTGGACTGCAGTCCTTAAAATGGGCCAAAACTAATTTTCAAAATTCACATCAGCAGTGTGAATGTGAAGGACTGGTGGTGTTTTCAATGTGGTGTGGGTGGATGTGAATGTGAAGGACGGGTGGTGTTCACTGTGGTGTGGGTGGATGTGAATATGAAGGACGGGTGGTGTTCACTGTGGTGTGGGTGGATGTGAATGTGAAGGACGGGTGGTGTTCACTGTGGTGTGGGTGGATGTGAATGTGAAGGACGGGTGGTGTTCACTGTGGTGTGGGTGGATGTGAATATGAAGGACGGGTGGTGTTCACTGTGGTGTGGGTGGATGAAGCAGAGACAGAAGCACTGCTGAGAGACCATGTCCCAGATCCCCTTCAGCCTAGAGTCCTGCACCGGGTCGGGTATCCGCGGGTATGGGCAAATAGATGCCGAAACGGGTGGGTTTTACACATACCGCAATTTTACGGGTTGGTATGCGGGCGGGTAAGTTAAATACGGGTGGGTATGCGGGCGGGTAAGTTAAATAAGTGGTCATTTTTATTAGGCTTTTATTTGCTACGTAATGAACCCGGGCACGGGTGGGTAACGGGTAGAATATTAACGGGTGTAGGGGTTTCACCTACTAATCCTTTAAAGTAGATATAATTTGTTTTACCTTAATTATTAATCAGTCTCATTCATTTAGAATCAGTCTCATATTCTAATTATACCAGAACCACAAGTTTAGTTATCAACTAAAGGTAATTGTTTGGTATCTGAAGGATTTAACTATGAATTCTTTGGAGGTTTTGGCATCAACCACTTTTGAATGACGTCAACACAGACAATTTGGTGAAAATAAATGATACATTTATTTAAAACCAACTATTCTAAAACAAACAGCATCAACAAGGATCAGTACATTTACGGTGAAGACTGGGTATCTAGTGTGTGTGTGTGTGTGTGTGTGTGTGTGTGTGTGTGTGTAAAAAGGGGAGGAGAGTAATGTGTGCACGCGCTTGTGCGCGTGTGAGGAGGCGGGAGTTGTAGTTTCAGTTCTCCTATAGAGAACAAAGCAACTAAAATGGCGCCGACTTTAAACAGTAGATCAGCGTGACTGTATGTTAATGAGCTCAGCTGGTTTATTCCAACGTGGTCAGAACAGAGAGTAATGGAGCTGGCTTAATAACTAAAAATTAATGTGATGTCTGAGAACGGGGAAAACTACAAGTTGTCAATTAATCAGATAAATAAAAGATGGTGGCATGCACAGCAAAGAACTTTAGATCCATCTAGCTCTTCACAGGTATTCTTGATAGAAGCCTTGTCCCTGAGACTGCTGTCAAAAAACTTTCACAAGCTTTTGATCGGTTTCTCCGAGATTGTCGGGATTGGTGTTCCTGCGATAGAGAAGCAGAACATCTCTACCACCGTGTCTCTCTTTAAGACTGTAGTGATATGGCCGTACCAGACAGTAATTCCGACTACGCCACCCCCGAGGGTATAAGCTACCGAGAGACAGTGGATTTTGATCCTCCAACCTCCCAAAATTAGTCCCAAATTACCCGGGTTCCCACACACTTCAGGTTCTTGCAATACACAGAGACAGGGTCAGAATAGAAATGTTTATTAATAACAATGTCAATTTATAAATCTATTTAAAACCCACACTCCCAAACACACACACCGACTCACTCACACATTGGGTATACTCAGCTCCAAATCACACAACTCCAAAATGGCAAATAACTCAAATAAAGAACAAAAGAAATATTATGGGTCTTATGTCTACCCTCCCCAGAGAATGACTGAGCACACCAAGCAGCAGCACGATAATCCCCCAAAACCCAGTGATCACACCCAAGAGTTTACACACTTGATACAGATAGTACACCCCAGCGGGCACCGCAGATATCACCCCCCAACAAGGGCACCACAAACGGCCCAACCACCCCCCAGGAGGAACCCAAGGCCCAACGAAAATGAAACCAAAGAAACAAAGCAAATCCACACAGCAAGAAATTAACCAAACCAAAGCAATAAACACAAGAACTGGATACCCACTTACACACACACGCACGCCCACACACACGCACCCGCACCTACACACACGCACACACACACACACATTGTCGTGCGCAGGGAACGACACTCGGCCCCGCTCACCGTAATGCCGCCGTTGGCGGGGTCAACACCATGTGCGAGTGCACTATAATAACACATAAAACTAGCAGCAGAACAACAGCCGGAGCGAAGCCCAGCACCGCGCGGCTGATGGTAGGTCCGGTAGAGAGAGAGAGAGAGAAGCTGGAACCACCCGGTAACCTATAACAAACCAAGCGACCAGATTAGCCAACCCCTCCATAATTACTGCGCCTGGTGCGGCGATATTAAAACGCTACTTACCCCAATCCAGTGTGACTAGACGCCCAACCCGAGTGCTAGTCTCGGAGGTAACAGGCACAAATATGGAGCCTACAGGGGAGGACGAAACGTTAGCCTCGACGCTATAAACGGTAGCATTTAGCGAATACGTGACCAAGTGATCACCTACCAAACCACGAGGAGCCCACGAATTAGATAACCCGCTGTAATGGGTTACCAGCGCGTAGCGCAGAACACGAGAACTTCTCAACGCCACGGCAGAAAGCTGGCCACTGAGTGAATCACCTGAACACACATAACGCTAGCATTAGCAAGTGATAACTAACCTAGCCTTCAATGCCCGGAGAAAGCAATTTACGTACCTCCAGAAAAGTGTAGTTTAAACGAGCCCAACACAGCCTCAGCAGAAATTGCCCACAGATGAACAAACAGCAAACTAATGCCGATGACCGGACAGAACGGCGTAGGGCAGCCAGAACGTGCATCTGGCAGTGTCGGCGCCCTGAATTTAAAGCCCAGCCCTACGTGGGATACCCGAGCAGCGCGATGACGCAACCAATGACGCGACGTGGCTGCAGCACCCGTAGTGGTGCCGAAGCACCACTACAAGACCAAGGATCTTGATTTGGATGGTTTGAATGACATCCTGGCCCATGTCATCAAACTCTCCAGTCCTGCTAAGAGCCATCTGCCTCCAGGCACAGACTCTGTGGTCACAGTCAGGTCGTCCATGAAGGCACGAATTGGTGGTTGGCAGACCCCAGACTTGGACTTTGGACCTCTGCACTCTGGCTCCTCAGCTTTCACAAGCATATTCATAGCCAGGGCAAACAGGATCACTGAGCCTGTGATGATTCCCTTCTCCAACCAATATAACAATAATACACATACAACAATATCATAATCTACAGTAAAAAACACTATGATTTAATAATCTGTCTTCAAACATCATACATTTTTCATACGTACCAACAGTTGAGCCGGTTACCATGAGTTACAAACAGAAATCTACCACAAATTCACATCAATGATTAATGCTAAAGTCAAAGTCAAATTTATTTATATAGCATTTTTCACAACACATGTTGTCACAAAGCAGCTTTACAATCGTATGGGTCCAGATCCCTAATGAGCAAGCCAAAGGCGACAGTGGCGAGGAAAAACACCCTATAGGGTGGGGATTAGGAAGAAACCTCGGGAGGACCAAGACTCAAAAGGGAACCCATCTTCCATTGGGCGGCCCATTAGCACAAGTCCGTGGTCGCAGGCTGGTTCCAAAGTTCCACAGCAACAGTCAAGGCTCCTGTTCCCCGGCCGGCATTAGCATGACCCCTCGTGGCAACGGCACATCCAAACCCGGCATCAGCACATCCACCGGCAAGCCAGACCATCTCCCAGGTGCCTGCAGGTGCCTGTATCCAATCGTCTTGGGTAGAGGCATGCAAAAAGATAGACAATACAGACTGAGTGGATATGAATTTAAACCACCATTGATTTAAATGTACATAGCTCACGTGCCAGTGATGAGCATGTGGCTCTGGCAGGCTAATCTATAGCAGCATAACTAAAGGGATGGGTTCAGAGGTGACCACAGGCATGAGGGCTCACTGAGACATTGCTTTCCAGCCAAGTCATTGTCACAACTAGAGTGATGCCATGACACAGCTGGATGACAGGTGAGTGTTAGTGTAAGTAGTGTAGTGTAGGTGTAATAGTGTAAGTCTAGATTTAAAGATTGGAACTGTGTCAGAATCTCGGATTGGAGCTGGAAGGCTATTCCATAATTGAGGGGCTTTAAAAGAGAAAGCTCTGCCTCCGGCTGTAGTCTTACAAATTTTTGGAACTAGGAGAAATCCAGCATTTTGGGAGCGCAAAGGGCGAGATGGGTTGTAGTAAGCAATGAGTTCACTCATATTTGGGGCAAGACCATTTAACGCCTTATAGGTTAACAGAAGAACTTTAAATTCAATGCGAGATTTAATCGGAAGCCAATGTAATGCGGCCAGAGTGGGACTAATATGATCAAATTTCCTAGCCTTAGTTAGGACTCTAGCTGCAGCATTTTGTACAAGTTGTAGCTTCTTTATGGACTGTTTAGAGCATCCAATTAGAAGACTATTACAGTAGTCTAATCTCGACGAGACAAAAGCATGGACCAGCTTCTCTGCATCAGCTAATGAAAGTAAGTGTCTCAGCTTGGCGATATTACGTAAATGGAAAAAGGCAGCCTTAGTGACATTGCATACATGTGCTTCAAATGAAAGATCAGAATCAATAGTGACACCTAAACTTTTTGCAGTAGATTTTACTGAAAAACCATTTAGGGTAAGGGGAATATCAGCCCAATTGCTTCTAGCAGCTTTAGGTCCAAGAATCAGTACCTCAGTCTTGTCAGAATTTAGTTGAAGAAAATTAGATGCCATCCAGTTTTTAATGTCCTGGACGCAGTTCTCAATCTTGTTGTAGTGATATCATCTGGATTAGAAGATATATACAACTGAGTATCATCTGTGTAGCAATGGAAGCTAATACCATTCCTACGAATGATGGTGCCCAGTGGTAGCATATATAATGAGAATAATATGGGGCCCAGTACAGATCCTTGTGGGACACCATACTTTACCTTAGAATGCTCTATTAAAGAGAGGCTCCCCCATTTCTCTCTCTCCGGTTTTCTTTGAGAGCATACGAACTTTGATACGACTAACAGCAAACAGCTGAAAGTCATATTACTTCATTACCGAGCCAGAGTTATGGTGTAATCTACCAACCAACTTATCAACGTTACCACGGCAACAGATTCACCGAACTACTTCTATCAAGATCACTATCGTGGCTCACACGGACTGAAACGAAGGCGATCAATTCCCTGTTAAACCGTGAACGAGACTCACATTCCTGGACTTCATATCCAGAAGGCTGATTCCCAGCACACCTGGACAACGTCGCTTTTATCAACGAGGAGCCTGTGATGGAAATTCCCTCCTAATTCCAGGAGAATTCCGGGAGGACGACGACACTACCCAAAAATCCTCAACACGTGAGAGTCTAACCGCTGGGCATAGTTTATAGAAGGGCATAGTTACTTGACCTGTAGACTTATCTAAGTTTAACTAAAACCTTCTCAGTGTTTTTGTGTTCAACTTTGTTTAGATAGTCTTCATCAAGATTTGTATATACAACGTTCTCTTTGCTGTGCATGCCACCATCTTTTTATTTTACCTGATGGAGAGGTTATGGAGAGGTTGTAGCTGCAGACCACAGTCTTGCTGTCAATGTAATGAAGCTGATATACTCAGAGTATCAAAAGCAGAGGTTGTCACACCTGCTACGTCTGCCAGCGTGAAACATAAGTGCAAACCTGAGTACAGCTAAAAGGCTGAAAAGACATCATCATAAATGTGTGAGGGCCCTACATATGGAACAGGGATGGATGACTAGGTTGTAAACAGGACTGGGTGACTGATTGTGGATGAAGACAAAGGATCCCATCTGGGCTTTCAAATGAGTTGATGGCATCAAGGGGGTGAACCTGGGATTCACTTCTGAACCCTCTGGAGGCGTCGTGGGCTTATCAGCGAAACACTTATGAAGGAGGGCGCCCACTTGACAACCCAAAGGATGCCATCATTCAATTGACAATCCCACAGAGTCTCATTGGTGCCTCATGTATGTAACAAGGGATATTAACATCTAATCCTATACAGCAAAACTGCTGCTATAGATTAGCCTGATGGAGACACATTGTAATCACTGGCATGTGAGCTATGTATGTTTGTTTAAATCAATTGTTGTTTAAATTGATGTTCACATACTCAACCTGTATTTCATATCTTTCTTGCATGCTTCTACCTAAGACAATTCCATACAAGCACCTAAGAGATGGTTTGTGGATGTGCTGATGCAGGGGTTAGATGTGCCACTGCCGCAAGAGAACACACTGATGCCAACTACTACGTGAGGCTCACCATCTGCACTAAAGGGACTGTGACTACTTGGCCTGGAATTAGAACTATAACTATAACTATATTTGAACTATAAATACGAACTTCTGCTAGCAGGCCACTCAATGAAGGATGGGTTCCCTTTTGAGTCTTGGTCCTCCCGAGGTTTCTTCCTAATCCCCATCATCATAGTGAATTTTTCCTTGCCAATGTCGCCTCTGGCTTTCTTATTATATTTTTGTGAACCCATACAATTGTAGAGCTGCTTTGTGACAACATGTGTTGTAAAAAGCGCTATATAAGGTTAGGTTAGGTTAGTTTTGTGACGCTGGGACAGAGGCAGCAGGAGGCAGAGGTATAGGATGCTCGGGTTTATTATCCATAGCAAAACGACAACAAAAAGACTCAGGCTCAAAGGCAAAAACAGTAACAACAGAAAGGTGAACACCGAAGTAAAGCTCTTTGGTAGAAGTGGCAGAACTCTCCCACGTAGCGAGGCGCTGAGGCAGGTGAATGAGCAGCGCTGGAAGGATCGACCTGTGGGAATATAAAGGGAAAGCCTAACGCGAAACAGGTGTCAGAACACAGGTGATTGGGAGCGTGGGAGTGTCCTGCGATGTGAGGGTGTGTGTTGTGAGATGGGGGGCGTGGTGGTGTGTGTGCGGGTCGCTTGGGGCGCCCTCTGGTGGCGTCCGGGCCGACTCACCGTGACAAGTTTATTTGTACCCAAAGGTAAATTTGATTTACAGTATGTGAAGCAGCAGAAACAATTAAAAACAATTACAAAACAATTTAAAACAAACACAAACAAACCGTGAACCACATATACATATACAATTCCTTTGGTCTCTATGTCCTATTCGTCCTATTTGTGTCAGGGTTCGACCCAGGCACGTGCCTCCTGCTGCCACTAGGCGGAGCCCGCGAGCTAGAACCAGGGGCAATCAAGCCCGATAGGTTGCACCTGTTCAGCAGCCTATTTAAGACTAGCGACTTCAGCAACTCATTGCTGAAGTTGTTTGTTGTTCTATGCACACACAGCCCAATCCAGTTTTCTCTCGTCTCCGGACTACCTCTCCTTTCTCTAGTTCTCCTGTTTCTACCCTGAGTGTTCTCAGGTTTTTTTGTTTCCTTCCGTCTTTTCCCTCTTTGTTCTACGTTGGTTTGTTCTCCAGTGTTCTGGTTAACAGATTGACAGGTACCAGGTCTTGTTACCATAGCTTCATCTTTTGTTTCTTATTTTTTTCCCTTCCCCTTTGACATGTCGAGTTTGTCTCCGTGTACTTTTCGTTTTTCCCGTTTTTCTTTTGTGGACGCATTGTATCTCTTTCCGCGTGTTTTTTGTTTGTTTTACTTACCTGGACTTTACACACGTCAAGCTTCTCCGTGTTGTCTTTCTGTTGTTTCCCTCTGGGTTTTTTGTTTTCATTTTTTCCCGCATTTGCGGAGGTTTCATTTGGCTGTTTTTTGCCGTTTGTTTTAACGGGTCGCGCTTGAGTCCTCACCACGTTTAAACCAACGCGTCACTGCCGAGATCGGCGGCGAGGCGTAACAATTTGCCTGAGTTATGGCTGTCGGAATAAAGCTCTCCTTATATCGTCTTGTTCTACATTTTGGTACTCTAAACCTTTGTCCAGATGGAAGAGACCTGAATTCACTGTACAGGGCATGAGTACTATCCCTTAAAATTGCACTCGTTACCCGCTTTACCTGTGTGCCATACAAAGTCTCCAAGTTGGGTAATGGCTTACCAATCAACTCACTTGCCCATTTTACAATCTGATTCAGGCCATTCCTCTTTTTTAATGTCAAGTTACCAAACCATACAACCAAGGAGAATACTAAAACTGATTCTATAAAAGCCTGATAAAATAAAGTCATCATCGGTATACTGTAATATTAGGTCCGTTGTTCCGTGGGTAGCACGGTCGTGGATGAATGAAAGACAAGCACACAAACGAGCTCTTTCTTAATGCTTTTATCTCCTGCTTGGATCACAGAGCTAACATGTTCCACAGTCTCCGTTCCCGCTCTCACTCTCAACCCATCATCCCCAGCGCTAACCGGGGAGAGCAATCAAATACCACCTCTTAACGGCTGTGGATGCACCCACATGAAAAGAGCATTTTAAACCACCATAAACATTCACTGTGCTCTTGAGTTTACAAAAGTAAAAACAAAATGATTTGAAAATAATAAAATATTTTTCCGTTCTTATACTACTTCCCCTCTTTTGAATGTGTCCTGTGCCACGAGAGGTGGGAATATTCTGGATCACTGTTATACTACTATTAAAAATGCCTACTGTGACACGCGCAGCTCTCGGTCATTCCGACCACGCACTTCTCCACCTAATACATACATATAGGCAAACATTTAAAACTAACAAACCTGTCATAACTACAGTGAAGAAGTGGACCAGTGATGATATAGTGAAGCTACAGGGCTGCTTTGAGTCTACTGACTGGTCTGTCTTTGAAGAGGCAACAGGGAGCTTAGACGAATACACAGACACTGTAATGTCACATCAGTTTCTGTGAAGACAGCGGCATCTCAACCTCAACACGGTTAAAATTCAGCAACAACAAACCATGGTTCTCAGCTGAACTCAAACAACTTCGTAAGGAGAAGGAGGCTGCATTTAGAAGTGGGGAAAGAACTCTCTTTCGAGAGGCCAAATACAGGCTGGAGAAAGGTGTTAAAGCAGCAAAAAAGGATAATTCAGCTAGGCTGAAAAACCAGTTTGCTGCCAACGACTCATCCTCAGTTTGGAAAAGCCTGCAAGAAATGACCAATTACAAGGTGAGAACATCCCCTCTCTTGAATGACCGTCAACTCTCCAACGACCTGAATGAGTTCTACTGCAGATTTGAACACACAAAAGGAACTGTTAGAGCTGCTACTATCAGCAATCAATCCTGCTCCCCCACACTGACTGTCTCACCTCGGCCCCCTGCTCACCTTATCATCAAGGAGCAGGACATCAAGAGGCTTTTCTGCAAAGAGAAGGTGAGAAAAGCCCCCGGCCCAGACCTTGTGTCTCCTTCCACACTAAAACACTGCTGTGATCAGTTAGCACCCATCTTCACACACATATTCAACAGATCACTGCAGCTCTGCTCTGTTCCTACCTGCTTCAAAACTTCCACCATTGTTCCGATCCCCAAAAAAGCGAACATAACTGGACTTAATGACTACAGGCCAGTTGCACTCACTTCTGCAGTCATGAAGGTATTTGAACACCTGGTTCTAGCCCACCTGAAAAACATCACAAACCCACTGCTGGACCCCCTACAGTTTGCATACAGAGCAAACAGGTCGGTCAATGACACGGTCAACCTAGCCTTGCACTATATACTACAGCACCTGGACAGCCCTGGAAGCTATGCAAGAGCTCTGTTTGTTGACTTCAGTTCGGCATTCAACACAGTAGTGCCAGAGCTGCTACAGGCTAAACTGTCACAGCTGTCAGTGCCTGATCCTATATGCCGCTGGATCATGGATTTTCTGACAAACAGGACACAGCGGGTGCGACTTGGTAAATACACATCAGATATCCGAACCACAAGTATAGGAGTACCGCAAGGTTGCGTCCTCTCACCTCTCATATTCAGTTTGTACACAAACGACTGCGTCTCCAAAGACCAGTCTGTAAAAGTTTGCAGATGATACCAATGTGATTGGCCTCATAAACAACAGTGATGAGTCTGCCTACAGACATGAGGTTGATCAGCTGATCTCCTGGTGCAACAGTAACCACCTGCTGCTGAACACAGGAAAGACGGTGGAGATGGTGATAGACTTCAGACCCCTCCCCCCTTCCCCACTGATTGTCAATGGCTCTGAGATCTCCATGGTGGAGTCACTTAAGTTTTTGGGTACCACCATATCCAGAGACCTGAAGTGGGAGAGGAACACAGTGACCATTGCCAAGAAAGCTCTGCAAAGAATGTATTTTCTGAGACAGCTGAAGAAATTCAACCTCCCGCAGAATCTGATGGTACAGTTCTACACAGCGATCATCGAAGCTGTACTGACTTCATCCATAACCATCTGGTTTGGCTCGTCCACCTCGCAGGAACGAACCAGACTGCAGCGCATAGTCAGGACAGCGGAGAAGATCATTGGTTGCAGCCTGCCATCACTTCAGGACATCTACCACAGCAGGGTAAATAGACGGACAAGGAAAATAACTTCTGACCCCTCTCATGCTGGACATCACATCTTCCAACCACTCTCCTCTGGCAGAAGATTCAGGGCCATCAAAACCAGCACAACCAGACACGCAAACAGCTTTTTCCACAGAGCTGTAGCACTCAGCAACAGAACCAGTCCCTCTGCACCTTAAGTGACACTGGGGGAGGCGGCGCCTGCGCATGCGTTATCAATAAAGTTTCCCTCCTCGGGATTTTTGGAGTAAGCAGTTTCTGCCTCAGTTACCGAACCTGCTTCAATACATTGTTACTGTTAAGAATGCACTTCCAATAAAGTGAGTATTGGAAAAATTTATTTTGCTGCTGAATGTAACTACTAAAGTAACTTGTAATCTAACGTAGTTACTTTTAAAATCAAGTAATATGTAACGTAACTAAGTTACTTTTAAAAGGAGTAATCAGTAATCAGTAATCGGATTACTTTCTCAAGGTAACTTAGCCATCACTGCTTGTCACCAACATTAAATGAACGAGCAACAGTGTTTCTGTCAAATTTCTTCTTCATAGCTTGCTGAGCTACACACAAATTCTGCTTGGCTGTTTCACGAGCTACCTTAAGGTGTTCACGTAACTTACTGACATAGAGGTCTACAGTTTCAAAGGAGCGAGTTGTAGGGGAAGCTAACCACTGCTCATAAAGCAATTTGAGTGGGCCACGGACTAAGCGTCCGAATACCAAGGCATTGGGACTGAAACCAGTGGACTCTTGCACTGTATCACGGATGGCAAACAACAGTAACGGGACACCTTCATTCCAATCATTTCCTACTTCCAAGCAATATGATCGCAACATATTCTTAAACGTTTGATGGAAGCGTTCAAGAGCTCCCTGGGACTCAGGATGATAAGCACTCGACACTTGGTGCTGTATATGCAGATCTGACATGACTTGAGCAAAGAGTTTGGACATGAAATTGGACACTTGGTCCGATTGTACACATTTTTGCAAACCGAAGGTAATACAAAATTTTACAAGGGCTTTTATCACAGTTCTTGACTTCAACGAGCGTATTGGAATGGCCTCAGGAAACCTTGTAGCAGTACACATTATGGTCAGAAGGTAAGTATTTCCTGAACGAGACTTCGGTAGAGGTCCAACACAGTCTATCAATAACCGTTCAAATGGATCTCCTACCACAGGTATGGGACAGAGAAGAGCAGAAGGAATGGCCTGATTTGGCTTCCCAACAAGTTGACAGGTATGGCAAGACCGACAATGACTAACATCAGATTTCATTGCTGGCCAAAAGAAATGCTGCAATAGGCGCTGAACTGTTTTTCGAATGCCTAAATGACCCGACAAGGGGTGGTCATGGGCTAAGGACAAAACATGCGTTCTAAATGGTTGGGGAACTACTATTTGGTGCACGTCATCCCACACACCACTGGTATTTGCTGGAGACCATTTTCTCATCAGGACTCCATCTGTATAAAAATATGTCACACGAGTGTCTAGTGAGAGAGGGTTATCTGTAACTGCATTAAAGTAAGGCACCAGGCTTGGATCAGCCCTTTGTGCTCTGATTAATGCTGTTCTGGTAACAGGAGGAGGAACACCGAACTCCTCTACTTGTGATCCCAACTCACGTTTGCCAATATCCATTGTCACTTCAGGAACAGGGCTAGGGGGGCACAACAGGATCTGAATTCATAAATGTCTCTGCCAAATCTATGTCACCGAATTTACGTGCCTGTGCACGAGTCAAAACACATGTAGGAAACACTGCATCAAAGTCTTTATCGATTGAAACATCCACAGGTTAATCTACCACTTCTGGTAGAGAGAACAGTGTACCACCAGCAAGATCATTGCCCAGAACAAACGACACACCTGTGACAGGCAGTTTAGAACTGACCGCAACTTTAACATAGCCAGTAAGTGCCTCAGTACACAAATATACCCGATGAAGAGGAACCCTAAGTACTCCAAGTTCTATTCCTTGGACAAGCACATCACTACCACAATAAGACTCTACAGAGAATGGCAACACACTCTCCAAAATAAATGACTGAGCAGCCCCAGTGTCCCGTAGGATAGATATGGACTGCTTATGTGAACAATCCTCAGTTAGTGAGGTAGTCCCAGAAAACACAAATGGTTTAAACACAGGGTCTACTGTGGCTGAAACAGTGGCTCGACATCCTAGTGTCTCCTCTGTAGTGCTGGAACTAAAAGCATTGACTTTCTTCACAGTAGGGTTTTGACGATCATTCTTACGCTTCAAAGTAGGACATGCAGCAATAAGATGGCCTTGCATATGACAATAAAAACATTCCCATTTGTCTGTGGCTGAAGAAGTGTTTTCCCGAGACTCTGAAGAAGCAACAGGTCTGGACATAACAGGTCGACTAGGGTTTACACTTCGGGGAGTCAAATGAAATACAGTTTTGTGCATCAACACAAATTTGTCTGCCAACGTAGCAGCAGCAGACAAACTAACCACCTTCTGCTCATTAAGGTAGACCACCATCTTCTCAGGAAGGCAATTCTTGAACTCCTCTAGCAACACAAGCTCTTTGAGCTGATCGAGAGTTGACACACTGCTGGCTGAACACCACTTGTCAAATAGGAGAGATTTCTCTCTAGCAAACTCAACAAAGGTCTGGCTCTGTGTTTTTGCCAGACGCCTGAAGTTCTGTCGATAGGCCTCAGGTACTAACTCGTACGCTTTCAATATAGTGGATTTTACAATGTCATAATCTAAGCTCTGTTCAAGAGACAGAGAGGAACACACTTCCTGCGCTTTTCCTACAAGTTTACACTGTAGCAGCAGCAACCAAAGACTCTGTGGCCAACTAAGTGTGGTGGCTATGCGCTCAAAAATGGGGAAATAAGCATCTACCTCATTTTCCCTGAACACAGGAACTAGGCCAATATGTCTACTGACATCAAAAGCAGGACTCACGGTTGGGCTTGCTGGACTGGTAGATGTATGTGAGGAACGAGGCATAGGGACTGGTGAACTCACGTGAGCATGGGGAGATGGTGCTGGTGAGGATACCTTCCGAAGATGAGGTATAGGTTTCTCCAAGCCCATACTCAACCTCTTCAGGGAAATCTCTTTGTCAGCCTCCACTTGCAACGCCCTGACTCTCAGTAGTTCTGCTTCGTGTTCCTGTATCTTGATTTCCAGCTTTAGCTCCTTCAGCTTCACTGCTAGCACAGGATCCACCTCATGAGAACGGTAAACACCAGGTTCCATGCTGGGCCTAGCCATGAAGTCGGTTACAGCCTCCGCTGCTTCCAGCCCCTGGGCCAAACTCGGTGCAACACCAGGTGATTTGTCTCGGTCTGGCAAGATCCCGTCCTTAACCAACTGTGCCTCCAAAATCCTCTTAATCTCTCTCTTGGGAGCCAAACGAGGCACATCCACACTAAAGAAATCAGCCACCAACAATAAATCAACCTTGCGACAAATATCAAACTGTTCAAGAGTCGGATAAACAGTGAACTGGGTAAGATCAAAGTCCGGCATTTTACATACACACACACACACACCCCCACCCACAAAGAAAAAAACCCACCAGCCAAAACCAAAAGAAGCAGCAAACAAAGAGCCAAAAGAAAGGAGGACGAGCCCCCAATTCTGTTACGGCCTGTCTAGGCGTGAGGACCGTAACAGTGGTGTATGTGAACAGCAGTGTGAATGTTAGTGATGATGGGACAACAGGAGTGGGTGGTTAAAGGTGTATTATACAGAAATTGTATTTACAAGATATATACATACACGTAACTGGTCTCAGCTTCAGGAGTGGCCCAGGCCAACATAACAAACAGAACTGAACTATAAAATAAACCAAACACTAATTACTCTAACAGAAAACAAACACAGTACTACACCAACTCCCTAACAAAAAAACCATACAAACAAACCCAAAACAAAACGGCAGCCACTCCCTACTTACCAGAACACCAACAACACGTAGAATATTTACAAAATTTACAACCGGCAGACAATCCAACAAGGGCAAAGGCAGAAGCAAACACGAGTTCAAACAGTGGTCAAAACCAGATTTCGAAGACAACGTATATAAATGCAGAATACTGCAGGTTCACTGCAGGATGCTCCTGACAGTGAACCCTAGCAAAGCTACTGGAGCAGACGAAGTACCTGGCAGGGTGCTTAGAGCAGGGGTGCCCACAAATTTTCAGGTTGCGAGCCACTTATAAGATGACCAAGTCAGAAAGATCTACCTCGCCCCGAGTGTAATTTGTTGACGGGGGGGTGGCGAACGTAAATTGTGTATATATACAACCGTCAGAGCAGATGGATGATATCCTGTCATTCATCCACTACTTTTTAATGTCATGTGATCTACCCGCTTCCCTTCGCGATCGACGTAATGGGCACCCCTGGCTTAGAGCATGTGCACACCAGCTCGCTCCCATCCTCAAAAAAGCTAAAAACATAATGGAGGACAGCACCCACCCTGGCTTTGAACTGTTTGACTTGTTGCCCCCAGGGAAGCGCTACAGGTGCATCAGAACAAGGACAAACCAATTCAAGAACAGTTTCTTCCCCAAAGCAATCACCACACTGAACTCACACATGCACTGATCCCATAACTGAACCTCCAATCCCATAGACTCTCACCATATAATAAGTGCAATAATATGTGGAATATGTGCAATATTACTATTTAACTATTTAACATGCAAATCTTAGTGTTTAAACTGTTTATCCTATAACTGTACATAGAACTGGAAAACCTCTGCACCTTTATTGTATTTAATTTTTATTATTCTATAGTGTAAATATATATATATATATATATATATATATATATATATATATATATATATATATATATATATATATATATATATATATTTCTTATACTTTTTATATTCTGTATGTTTGCACTGGAAAGGGAAAGTACAATCTCATTGTACATGTGTATAATGACAATAAAGGCATTCTATTCTATTCTATTCTATTCTATATTTCAGAAATTTCCATGACAGACTGCACCCAGGGAAATGCCAGCTGTTTACAAGCTGGGTAAACGTCCTGGGTCATGTTGTCAGTGGTGCTACAATGGAGACAGACCTAGTGAAAGCGTGAGCTGTATGAGACTGGACCAGCCCCATGACACCAGCGAACATAGGAGTTTGCTCGGACTGGTACTTTACTATCACCAGTTTGTGGCTTTGCATATATAGCCTCCCCACTGCATAAATGGACTGCGAAGGGTGTCGAGTTATTGGGACAACGCCACTGAAAGCCTCCGTGAATGCCTCTGCAGCACACCTATATTGGCTCTTCCTTTTTTGACATCGGAAAAAAGGCTCTCCAGCTCTCACTAACACTGGTAGAGCTAGACGGACATGCAGAGGTCAGTCTGCTGCTTCTTACCAGAGGATGTGAATTTTGTTGAAAAAACACTTAACATACATTTAAATATTACTTAAAGTACTTATTATAATAAGGAGAATGGAATTTAAATTATGAGAAGGTTGTGCCATTTAGTTTTCCTTCTTGTAAAAGTTCCTAACCCATCTCTGCACTTCCATTAGTGCTAATGAGTTAAACCAGAGCCCGTTTATGAGGCACTGATCACTTCTCACCCCTCCCGTTACAGGCAATAATGACAGAGGTGAACAGTCCAGGTTCAGAAAGTAAAACTCCTTCCCAGGATTTTACTCCAACTTGCTAGATTTTCTAATTAGTGCAAGCCATGTAAAATTAGTGGAATCAACACAATCCAGGAAGCCTGAGTAAAATCCTGGTGAGAACCTGGAATTGACACCTCTGCATATAGATCATCAGTCCTACAAGTATGTTCACAATCGCCAGTGTGTGTAGTGACAATGTTACATCAATCAATCAATCAAAATATATTTGTATAGCGCTTTTCACAACACATGTTGTCACAAAGCGCTTTACAGGATTTACAAGGTTAACAATCGTATGGGTCCAAATCCCTAATGAGCAAGCCAAAGGCGACAGTGGCAAGGAAAAACTCCCTATGATGGTGGGGAATAGGAAGAAACCTTGGGAGGACCAAGACTCAAAAGGGAACCCATCCTCCATTGGGCGGCCCGTTAACACACAAATTATACAAAATCAATTTATACAGACAAACACACAAGTCACACACAAATCACACAATCAGACTAGGCCTGTCGCGATAATTACATTATCGACTTATCGTACGATAATTTTTTTAACCGCGATCATTTTCGCTGATGTCGATAATTGGCCATTGGGTTTCTGTGCAAATTTGTTTATATGAGAATAAACCGCAACTACGTTAGATTTCAGAAAGGCACGCAGTGCTGCTCTCTCGCACCCCCTCCCCCCTTAAGGGAAGATGAATCTGTGATCAGAGAGCGACACCTACCGGTTAGGAAATGAGTGCAGAACACGGAGAGCGTATGCGTCAATAACAGTGCCTCCACACACACGTGGAGATGTTAGCGAACGTTTTCGAGGCTAACTGGACTCGAAATTATTCAAAATAATTCGCTTTTTATCACATTATTTAATGGTTGTTTATTATAGTGACCGTAGCGCGCGATTCCGCCCACCTCGCGCGAACCTCCTCTGAGTCAAGTACAAACCAGGCTTAACTCGCTATATAGCCAAAGAGATGCTGCCATTAAATACGGTCAAAAAACACTTATAAACATGCTGCAAAGATTTGACAAGCAGTACTGCCAAAGAAAACCTATATCTCCCAAACTGCCATTCCAACCTTATATAATGAAGTGAAAGATGGCATTCTGAAGGAGATTAAAGACATCTTACTCATCTTACAAGACCACCAAGATGGCGCCAGTGTGTTTTTCGGCGTGCCGTCTCTTCGTATCTGTTCTGTGTTTGTTGGTTTTATGTGTATTACTGTGGTGCGGCAGTGCTTATAGCGCTCCAATTTTACCTGTGTATGATCGGGAAACGCTAATCAACATTCGTAATTCTATGGTGGATCTCTGGGACGTGGCTCAAGGGGGACAGAGTGGATTTCACTCCCGCACTCCTCCGCTTTGGCCTAGGGAGGTGTGTCGCTACACCTGCCCGGTTTACAGTGGGAAGCGGCGCAGGAGAAGGGGAAAACGTGGAGGCGTCCTCGTGAGACGAAGAAACTGCTCGGGCAGCAAGGAGGAGCTTGCCCGGTGTGCAGGTCTACACCCCCGGGCGGTGTCTCTACATCTCGAACCACGCTACACATGGCTGGTGCCCGTGATTCCCCCGCAGCCCAATGCTCCCCTTCCACCATGGCGGAGACTCCGAGTGAGAAACAGAGGAGTGGATCCCGAAAATCACAGAACTCTGGAGCGCGTGCCGCTGCCGCAGTCTCACGCCGTGTCTGTCCACATGGGGCTGGTGAATGCACGCTCCGTCTACAGTAAGACATTTGTATTAAATGACTTTTTTACCTCTCGCAGCTTGGACTTGCTGTTTTTAACTGAGACTTGGATTACAGCTGGCGACTCAGCCCCCTTAGTGGAGCTCTGCCCAATAGACTGCGGTTTTCTTAGTTTACCGCGCAATACGGGCAGAGGCGGTGGAGTAGCGGTGGTTTTTAAGCAGCGGTTCAGGTGCCAAATGCTGAATGTTGGGACTTTTAAAAGTTTTGAAGTTTTGGTTTTCAAATCGCATTCTGTTCTTCCTTTACTCTGTGCAGTTGTGTACCGTCCCCCTAAACCACACATAGACTTTATCACTGAGTTTGGAGAATTTCTTGCAATGATTTTACAATTGTCTGACAGGATTTTGCTTGTTGGTGATTTTAATATTCATGTTTGTTGCCCTGATAAGTAATCAGGTAAACGTGTTTAAACAGCTGCTGGAATCATTCAGTTTTATTCAACATATTCATAAACCCACCCATGTGAAAGGACATACATTAGATCTGGTTTTCTCATCTGGTTTTGACATAGATAAATTAGATATAGAAGAGGCTGTTGTCTCAGATCATATGCCAGTGGTTTTTAGCTCAACCTTTTTTGCACATTTTCCCTATCCTGTTATTAGGGCACTGGTCAAGGATTGTCACTCCTTCGACGGCCCAGGATTTTATCACTACCTTCACTGATACGGTAAAATGGCCCAGTTGTGGTCAGACACATGGGAATGTTGATGAGTTGGTAGATTCTTTTAATTATAACTGTGCTTCTGTTCTGGACGTCATTGCCCCCAAGAAATTTAAACGCTTTAAACCAAAAAATCAGCCATGGTTAAGTTCAGTCACTCAGGAAATCAGACAGGCTTGTAAAAGAGCAGAGCGTAAGTGGAAAAAGGACAGACTTCAAGTTAGTTGGGACATTTTGAAGGCCTGCCTGGATAACTACCAAATGGCTGTTAAGTCTGCAAGAGAAACGTATTTCTCTAGTTTAATTGCCAAAAATCTCAATAGGCCCAAAGTATTGTTTAGTACAATTAATTCTGTACTGAAACCATTACCCGAGGCTGGATATGTCCCGTCCCATAGCCTGTGCGAAGAGTTCTTAAACTTTTTTGTTGAGAAAATTGAAAAAATTAGATCTAGCATAACTGACATGGGTTTTGAATCTCCTCTACCATCCCCATGCATTAGTGTGTTTAAAGAGTTTGAGACTGTTACTTTATCGGAACTATCAGATTTGGTGCAAAAAACTAAGCCAACAACCTCCTCACTTGATGTGATGCCCCCAAAATTGCTTGGGGAGACATTTGGTATTGTGGGACCACTTGTCCTGGATATCATTAATGTCTCTCTAATTACTGGCACGGTTCCAGTAAGCTTCAAACATGCTGTAGTTACACCACTGCTAAAAAAGCCTAATCTTGATGCTGCAGTGGTTAGTAACTACAGGCCTATTTCTAAATTACCATTCTTAGCTAAGCTGCTTGAAAAAATTGTATATTCTCAGCTTTTACCATTTTTAAGTAAATGTGGTATTTTTGAGATTTTTCAATCTGGTTTTAAGGCAAAGCACAGCACTGAATCTGCTCTTTTAAAGGTCACCAATGACCTACTAGTCACCGTTGATAAAGGTAATTGTGCCATCCTCATTTTATTGGATCTTAGCTCAGCTTTTGATATTGTTGATCATGGCATACTAATTGGTCATCTAGAGAAGTGGGCAGGGTTGCAAGGAGAGGCCCTGAATCGGTTCAGGTCCTATCTCAAGAATAGAACCTTTTCAGTGAATTTTAGTAATAGCTCATCTTCCTCTGCGAATGTCTCATGTGGTGTTCCACAAGGATCTATATTAGGGCCCCTCCTCTTTTCTCTAGGTTTGTTACCATTAGGTCATATCATCAGGAAGCACAATGTTAGCTTTCACCTTTATGCTGATGATATACAGCTTTATATTCCAATTAGACCAAATGATAATCGCTCCTTGGCTTCTCTTTGCAACTGTCTGGAAGACATTAAGAAATGGATGTCAGTTAATTTTCTTCATCTGAATGAAGGCAAGTCTGAGGTCATTATTTTTGGTGGTGGTCATGATGCTGATAGTGTCTCAGGCAGCCTTGGTCGTTTGTCTACATCAGTGAAGAAGAGTGTGAGAAATCTTGGTGTTATCTTTGATTCAGACCTCAGATTTGATAAGCAAATTAATTCTGTGGTAAGGTCCAGCTTTTACCAGCTCAGAAATATAGCTAATATATTGTCTTTTTTTTTCTCTCGTTACTTTTATGTACAGCACTTTGGTCAACGAAAGTTGTTTTAAAAGTGCTCTATAAATAAAGATTACTTACTTACTTACTTACTTACATTTTACTCTGCCACTACAGATATGTGGTCAAGCTCAAATATGACCCCATACATGAGCTTTACAATACAGTTAATTACTGCAAACTGGTGTAATTGTATTATTATGCTACTATATTATTATTTTGGCACATTGTCTTTTAAAGCTCCTTTGGGGAGCCCAGAAGCAAGAAAAAATTATATAATGGCACTTTAAAATGACAGTATTATCGTTTATCGCAATAATTTCTGGCACAATATATCGTTCTGAAAATGTTGTTATCGTGACAGGCCTAAATTAGACTAAGTATAAGGTAACTAGAATGAAAATTCTGGGTGTTGATTAGGGGTGACCTGCGATAGTCGCTGATTCGACTATAGTCGACTATACCCCCTAGTCGACTATGAACGTCATAGTCGAATGTACCATTCTAACTGCATGGCGGTGCCCAAGGATGCTGCTAAGCATTAGTTGTTACATGAAATGTCTTGTTTTTGTAATATATAGCCTTTTGTGAAATAAAATCATCCTAATTTCTGTTAATAAATATTTTAAAATGATGTTTGCGCATTAACAATAGGCATCTTCCTTACTACACATTAATAAATCACACCCTGCAGTTGCACAATCCCAACTAGCGGAGCTGAACACGCAACACAATACGCAGCATCTGCCGAGATTATAACTGCTACTAAAAAACTTTCAAAAGTATTTTGAAAAAGATAAAGATGAATCAAAGAAAGTAAAGTGCAAGTTATGTCATCAACGTCTTTTATTTCGCACGACAACAACCAACATGGCATACCATTTAAAACGCAAGGTGAAAAAAAACTTTTTGTTTCGGTCGTGTCGTCTCGTCGCGGTGCGTCTCGGCAAGTAGGCCTATAAACATTTTTTGATGTTGTTTGCTTTTAAACCCCGTTACTTGAACCTTTCCTTATAATTTTTTGCAGTTGTGTAGCAATTTTTTTTATATTTTCAGGCAGGCATATTTTATTTAAAATATTTTTTACATTTTGCACAGTGCGTGTCTGATAGTTCGATATGCGCAATGCACACTGACGGTTAATGTTCTCTAACGTTTCATAAAAAATAAATAAGTAAATAAATAAAAGCTGAATAAAGCCAACCTACCGTGTTTATTCATTTATCTGAGTGTTTTAGGTTTTTACTTTGAAGAGGAAAAAAGTCCTGAATGAGAACGGGATCCCGTTTAAGGTGCTCTAAATAAAAAAAATAAAAATAAACCCGATTCGACTATTAGTCGACTAAAGGGAAAAGCTGACGAATCAGATTCGACTATGAAAATCCTTAGTTGAATACACCCCTAGTGTTGATATTGTCAATGTAAATGTCTTGTGATGAACGCCAGGTTTTCATTCCGTGTCGGAGCGATGATACTGGTATTGTAGGCTCCAACTGCAGTGTTACTCCCCAGGTGAACCTCGAAGAAGAAAGATATGTGATGTGGTAAACATGTAACAGACTAATCAAAAGCCAATGTAAACAGTCTTTAGTTGAGTTTTAAACATTGAGACTGTGTCTGAGTCCCGAATAAAGGCAGGAAGATTATTCCACAGTTGTGGAGCTTTAAAAGAAAAGGCTCTTCCACCTGCTGTAATCTTTTTGATCCTAGGAACAGTTAATAACCCTGCGTCCTGCGAGCGAAGTGAACGTGCTGGGTTGTAATGATCAATAAGTTCACTAAGATACTCTGGAGCTAAGCCATGCAGTGTTTTATATGTTAATAAAAGTATTTTATAGTCAATACGGAATCTAACTGGCAGCCAGTGTAATGACGATAGTACAGGACTAATGTGATTATTGGGACTAATTTTAGTTTTCTTTCAAAATCGCGCTGCTGCATTCTGAACCAGGAGTTTGTTTATCGATTTACCAGAACATCCAGCTAGAAGACTGTTGCAATAATCTAAACAAGAGGATATGAATGCATGGATTAGCTTTTCCGCATCACTAGTATTTAATATGTTTCTAATTTTAGCTATGTTGTGTAAGTGAAAGAACGCTACCCTAGTTATATTATTAATGTAATTTTTATTACTAGGGTATTATTACCCTAGTGTCAGGGTTAGACCCAGGCGTGTGCCTACTGCCGCCACTAGGAGGAGCACGCGAGCTAGACCTGGGGACAATCAAGCCAGATAGACTGCAGCTGTCTGCAGCCTATTTAATACAGGTAACTTCAGCAACACATTGCTGAAGTTGTTTGTAGACTTCTCGCTCACAGCCCAAGCCGTTTTCTTTCGCTTGCTTTTCGTCTCTGCGTTTCACTCGCCTTCTCTCGTTTTTTTCCCTGAGTTTCTAAGTCTTTCTCTCTCTATATTTCTTACCCGCTGTTTCTCTGTTTCCCTCATTCTATGTTGATTTGTCTGCCAGTGTTCTGGTTTACAGATCGACAGGTATCCAGGTAGAAGTGTTAGGTCTTGTACCTACGCTTCACTTCTCCTCCCTTGGCTCTTGTCTTATTTTAAGACACATTGAGCCGTTTCTCCGTGTGTTTTTTGCTCTCGCCGTTTTTTTCTGCTCGTTTATATTCCTCTGTTTTCGTTGTACTGTTTTCCCTTCGGGGTTTTTTGTTTGTTTTCCCGCATCCGCGGAGGTTTCAGTTCGTGGCTTTTCAGCCGTTTGCCTTTTGGTTTTTAGTTTGGGCTTTCCCGCAGTCGCGGAGGTTTAAGTTTATTGCTTTTAGACCGCTGGATTTTGTATTTTCGTTTATTGGTTTTCCCGCATTCGCGGAGGTTTCTGTTTACTGTTTTTTGGCAGTCACTCCTAAGGGGTTGCACTTGAGTCCTAAACACATTATAACCAACGCGTCACCGCCGTGTTCGGAGGTGACACGTTACACCTAGTTATGTTATTAATTAATTACATGGCTCAATGGGTGTGGCCAGTGTAACTGGTGGTGTCTGTTGTGGCAGCTGTACAATGTGAACATGTGAGTGGATCCTTCTAACCCAGGGGTGGGCAATTAATTTTTACAAGGGGCCACATGAGAAACCTGAATTGTGTCAGAGGGCCACACAAACGAAAATGACGTCATTACGGTGGCCCCGCCCACCTCGCACGAACTTCCGCAAACGGTGGAGGCGTCACATTCTGTGTAGTGTTCTCCTAAATGATGTGTGTTAGTATAAAGAAACACCCCTCAAAAACAATGGAAGGAACATTTACCTAACCAATTTTAATGTTGCTTTTTGTTTCAGATTTGAAAAGTGCTGGAATTTAGGCTAAATACTTGAATGTTTGAAATTGTAACTACTTCGTTTCACAACAAATAGCCATCTGAATGAACAGTTTTCTTGTATTACATTAACAAATACGAGCCTCTTGTAATTCCAGGACGAAACATGAGAGACTTTAAACGTGAAGAACGTGAAGACTTTAAACAACCATTAAATAATGTGATAAAAAAGCGAATTATTTTGAATAATTTCAAGTATATGTATAAATATTTAGCTTAATTAAGTTTAACGTGCTGGGAAATATTGAAATGGACCTTGAAAGTGACGTACAAATGCTTTAATTCCACCTTGTAAAGGTGTATGAACCCTGCAAACATGACTTTGTCCATCGCGCTGAAGTGCGCGCGCGCGCAGTTACAAAATTCGAGAGGTGTACGACCTCGCGAATCAACAGCGCGCGAGGCCCTCACGCACAGGCAGAGCCACCGCGATTACGTCATTTTCGCGCACCACGTCAAGTATAAACCAGGTTTAAACCTTGCTTTAAAGCACTTCTAAGGCACTTTCAAGGTCCATTTCAATATTTCCCAGCTGACTCAGGTTCTCTCTAAGCTCGGGATCTGGAACGGAAAACCCTGAGCTTTCGTTAACTCTGAGTTTACTTACCTGGTTTCGTCACTGAATCCGCTTTCTGGAATACCCCCTGTTCAGTCAGCTATTTGTTGTGAATCGAAATACACTTACAATTTCAAGCATTTTCAAGTACTTTAGCCAACATTCCAGCACTTTTCAAACCTGGAACACAATTCACAATTATATTCCGCCATTCGCGGAGGTTCGTGCGAGGGGTGCGGAGTCGCGCGCTACGTTCACTCGCGAAAGTATAAATTTTGCCTTAACTTGTCGCTGATCACCTACAGTGTTTCTTGCACAGCTCACACACAAGCACGTACGTCCACACGGAATAAACAAAAACGTAGCGCTTTCAAAATAAAAGCGTCACAGTTGTATTGCACGCACGACATAGATATTTGTTAAATTTATGATTGGCCTCTCGCCAGTTTGCCCAGGTCTGTTCTAACCTGACCTTCATCTGTATCAATGATGTAAGATTGTGGTGCTGCTGCCTGTTGACCGTCCCTGCTTTACTGTCTTTGGCCAGCCACACTTTCTGGCCTGCCTGGAGAGGTGGTAAATGTCGAGCTCTGTGTCGCAGGTGTCGCTGTTTCTCCTTTGCTCGTATCTCTATTGGAGTCTTCAGAAGTTTGACCAGCGTGGGTGAAGGTTTCTTGGCAGCTGTGGTATGGTGGTGCACAGCTGTCTCCCCATGAGTAGTTGTGCAGGGGAGTAACCGCACTCCAGTGGGGTCGCTCGATATGTCATCAATGCTTTTCTTATCTTCTCCACCTTTCCTGACATTGTCTGACATTACCGTCTCCGGTATGCCGTGCCTGCTAAACGCGTCCTTCAGAGCTGCAATAACAGTCTTGGCTGAGGCAACCCTGAGGTGGGCCACTTCAATGTAGCTTGAGAAATAATCCACTATCAGGAGATATTTCTTTTTCTTCCAAATAACAGGCCTGTACCCACTTTTTGCCAAGACCTGCCTTGGACCGGTACTGGAATCAATAAAATCATCACTGGAATCGTCAATCTCTTTTGCCCGATGCTGTGAACAGATGTTGCAATTTTCCACCAGCTGGTGTCGGCGCGTTCGTTTGACACAAAGGAGGAGACTTAGAAGACCGTGGTCATAAGCTTACACTTTATTTAAGATATCATTGGAAACGTCACCGAACCAGTACAAGCATACTGAACCTGAAAATTGACAGTCTGAGCCGTTACTTATATCTATGTCGATCCACCCAGGATGCGGGTCTCTAGATGCTGTGTACAATCTTCACTTAATACCAAACATGGAATTATTTTGTACATTCTACAGAGTTTGTTTGTAAGTTAATTTTGTACACATGTTGCAAGATGTTTTTCAGGGTCCGACTTGCTGACCCTATATGACAGGGGTGGCCAACCCGTCAGAGACCAAGAGCCACTTTTTTTTACTGTGTTGCAGCAAAGAGCCACATCATACATGGACATGTAAATTGTTGATTGGGGGGGGGGGGGTGGCGAGCGTAGATTGTTGACGGGGGGTTATGTAATGGACATATAATTATTATATACTTATATTTTATTACATATAAGTATTATATCGCAATCAATCGATCGCCAGTAGTTGGCGAATTAGTAACTCGTGTGAGCGTGTAAACAAACCGTGCAGCACGAAGATGTAGCAGTGTGTCGCCCTCAGAGCTGATGAGGTAACCGGGCCACGATATAGACCATTAGTGCAGGTGAGAGCGTGGACCGGCTGGGGAGCCGGAAGAAACCAGGCAAAGAGCCGCAGGTTGGCCACTCCTGCTATATGAGATCAGCATGTCTTGCTTCAAAAACATTGTCTTGTAAAACGGATCATCCTGTGTTCTGCTGCAGGTCATCTCACACTAAACAAAGTTATAATGTTGTTTATGAACTCTGATGGCTACGATCAATGTCTAAAGAAAATATTAAAACCTTTACACTGTACAACAACGTTTTGGTAATGGTATGCATGTTTTGGTCTAAAAACATGGTGTGGTATACAGTATCTCTTAGGTTGGACAGGACTGAATAAGTAAGGCTCTCTAAATGCACCAAGATTTTAAGTGCATACTAGTTTCCCAAATGTTCAAGCCACTCTATTAATGTTATTGACCCTTGAAGTGCTTCTGCCTACTCCCCTTAATACACACTTTATATTTTTACCACACTGGCTGATCTGAACAGACAAACCTGGCCACCAGACTGACTGTCGTGCTCTTGCTCTGCACTTGACTACCCCCTGGTGGCCGCTATGGAGGTTGCAGAGAACTTCTTGTCTCATGCTTTGAGGAGTAACAATTCTTTGACCAGACATGGACAGGTTTTCTCTTTCTGGCCAGTATAGTCCCAGATCTGGAGTAAGACCGTGTTTTTCTGTACAGTACTCGATGAGCTTCGCACATATTGGATCTGCTTTCTGCTTGTCCTGGATTTCCTTCAGTCTTGCTTCTGTAGCAGGAAGGCGTGCACTTTGAGTTTGACAAATGCACTTTGAGTTAGTTGCATGTATGTATGAAAGGTGTTATACAAATAAAGATTATTATTATTATTATTATTATTATTATTATTATTATAACTGCATCAACAAACACCTTGACATCTGCTTCATCAGCCTTTTTCCTCCTGTGAAGTTGTTTCACAGGAGCTCTCGACAGTGAACCTACGGTTATCAAGGACTTTCCTGGCACATGAACAATGTCAAATCGTGGTGAACTCGGCTCCTTTTTCAGTCTTTGGAACGCCTCCTTTTGTGGCATTTCCCAGCACTACTCTTTTTTCTTACTGAGCAGCTCTTTGATTGGGTGCGTATAGGTTGCCAAGTGAGGCAGAAACGTGCCTAAGTAGTTGGCCATTCCCATCACTCATGTCTTCAACACTTTGTGGTTCTGGCATCTCCATAATCGCTTTAACCTTCGTTCTGGTCTGGTGTCACGCCATCTGATGTGACTCTGTGGCTCACAAACATATTGCTGTCTTTAGCGAACTCTCATTTTTCGTTCAGTGTGAGCCTTATCCCTTAGTCTCTGTAGGACCTTGTGCAATCTTATATTGTGTTGCTGCATGACCCCTCCCGACACGACAATGTCATCTGCATGACATACGACACCTTCACACCCCTCCATAGACATTCAGCGCTGGAAGGGCTCTGGGGCTGAGGAAATCTGAAACGGGAGCTGATTAAATGCATTTGCCCGGTGGGCCGACAGTCCTCAAAGGCCGATGGATTTTTTTTCTTCCCTTTTTTTTAAGAGACCCGCCCACAATTTAGAGGGGGCGGCCCATTATCCCATCTTCAATATAGACAGTGGACTGAACCAATCAGGATATAGGACTAAAGTGGCCCCACCCTTTCTCTGCGTGGTCCGCTGTAACTCCCGCTACGTTCAGTGTTGAGCTCGTTGTTAAAGGAGAGGCAGTGTGGAGCAACAGAAGCGGCAGAAAGGGGGAGCGGAGAAGTTACGCGCGAAGAAATTGAAGAGTCTCAATGTAGATGCTACAAAATGTGTAAAAATCTGTTGTATCTGCTGTAGCCTCCACGTCCTCTGTAGGTGAAGACAGCAGCAGCAGACAGGGAGAGCAGCAGCCAGAGATGCAGGCTTGTGAAAGAGAAACAGGGACAGACTGAGAGGGAAAGTGTAGTATGTAGGCAGGTAGTAATGTTAACACAGGGACTTTATTACATGAGAATGATGAGCAATGACGATTGATTAGTATCAGTATTAGTTGGTATTTGCATACTTCCCAAAATCTGGCAGCCATGCGCCCTTATTCTGATAAAGGCTGCATAGTAGTTTGAATTTGTAGCCTCAATGCTGTGGTTCAACATGTTTTAAAAAGCACTCAAACAAGTAAAATTACAGATTTTAAAACTTATAAATGATAAATAAAAGCTTTGCAATTTAAGCATGACTACAGTAAGTGTAAAAAAAGATGTGACCACACTGAATAAGAGTAAAACGGTGTCAAATGCTTTTAAGACATGTTTGCATTGCATGAATTCATAAAGCAACTTTGTTTGTAGCCAGATACAAATACATGTTATAGCTGTTTAAAGGAGGGAGCCCCTTTAACCTGAAGAATTAGAATTGAGCTGTTAAATCAGAGAAATTCAGAAAATACATATTGAGACGACATCTCACTCAAGCGAACCGAAACAATCAAACGCCTAACGTTAGTTAGTCTGACTAACTTAATATACTACTAATCAACTGCATCAATTGTGTTAAATATTGAAATTACATCTGGTGACTTGACTAGGACTTGAAGTTTAAGACTTGGGACTTGACTTGAGACTCGCTTGTATTGACTTGGGACTTGACTCGAGACTTGATTGTATTGACTTGGGACTTGACTCGAGACTTGATTGTGAAGACTTGAGACTTACTTGTTTCTTGCAACTTGTGAACAAGTTTCTTGCAACTTGACACATGTCTGATTAAATCCAATATCTTTAACCAGTAATTTCTTAATAATTTTTTCCATCTCTTACCCCACATACATAAATTACAAGTCCAGGTTGTGCTCCGCTAATTATGTGGGGCTGGTCTAAACCAAAAATGCCAGGGCTGATTTTTTGTCCTAGTCCAGCCCTGCTCACGCCGCACCCACTTGTTCAGGTGTGTGAGGTCGACACATTGCCTTATCTGTCCTGACTGTGCCTTTGGTGCCACAACGAGTCTTGTCACTTTTGAGATTACCCCATGGCCTCCATGCGATTCAGTTCAGCTCTCACTTTGTCTCATAATGGCAGTGGTAGTCGACGTGGTGTTGACAGTGTGTATGGAACTGCCCCTGGCTCCAACTCCTATTTTATAGGGCTGCTTTAATTTCCCCAGGCCTGAAACACTGTGCAGTACAGTTCCTTGAAATCTTCCGGCTGCTGGCCCTGCACTGCATGGACCCCCTGACTTTTTACAGAATAGGAGCTGCTTAGAATTGCTTTAACAGTTGTTCTTGCGTCCAGCTTGAACACGGCCTTCTCACTGTTTATCAATTCGTACTCCTCCCCTTATGAGCACATTTCTCAAAAAAAAAAGCAAAATCCTCCTCATTGCTCTCTTGTTTTGCCTCTGTGATGTTATGGACACACTCTGTGATGTTATGGTGGTGCCCCAACCCCCCCCACCCCCGCTCAACAACTTACAACTTTCATTTGCCCCCCCCAAAAAAAAAGTTTGGTTCTGTGACCATAACCTAATATCAAGAGTGCTGCATCCCTCTGAGAGACCTTTGGTAATTTTTTATTTTTCAGAGTCGGTTAGGTCTTTTTTGGCCCATTTTGCCTAAAGCACATATGTCAAAGTCAAGGCCCGCGGGCCAGATCCGGCCCGCAAATTGATTATCTATGGCCCCCTGGATGATATTTAATTACTATTAGAACCGGCCCGCAGGCCACAGCCGCCCGCTGGTGTTTTGCACGCACAAACACTACAATCCCCACAATGCAACGGTAGCCCGCGAAGTCACTGCAGCGCGCACTAGCGGCGAGGGTCAGCGTGGCTAAAATGACGTAATTGCTGTGGCTCCGCCAGTGCGCGAGGGTCGTGCACCTCTCGAATTTTGTAACTTTGCGCTCACCGTGCTTCAGCACAATGAACAAAGTCATGTTTGCAGGGTTCATACACCTTTACAAGGTGGAATTCAAGCACTTGTACGTCACTTTCAAGGTCCATTTCAATATTTCCCAGCACGTTAAAATTAATTAAGTTAAATATTTATACATATATTCGAAATGATTCGAAATAATTCGCTTTTTATTCACATTATTTAATGATTGTTTATTTTCAAAACGCCCGATCTTAACGTATTCACGTTCTCTCATGTTTCGTCCTGGAATTACAAGAGGCTCGTATTTGTTAACGTAATACAAGAGAACTGTTCAGTCAGATAGCTATTTGTTGTGAAACGAAGTAGTTACAATTTCATGCATTTTCAAGTACTTTAGCCTAAATTCCAGCACTTTTCAAACCTTTATTACTTTATTCAAATTCGTTTTCTTTGAAGGAAGTTTGTTTTTATCTGTTTGCTTGTTGAAAAATGTTTTCACTTGAAATTACTGACAGATCCATGAGAAAATATTGCTTTATTCATTTAAGCATTAAATAATATACACTGTGTTAGGTCTTGGTTCAATAGGCTATGAGCAATCATTTCAATATGTTTTAATAAACATTGAACCAGTCCGGCCCTCGGCTTGTAGCAAATTTGGTTTTTTGGCCCTTGGTGTATTTGACTTTGACATCCCTGGCCTAAAGGAAAAAGCTGCCTAATTGTGCAGCAATTACACAGTTATCACTACCAGTATCCATAGGTCTAAATACTAGTAGCCTACAGTATTTTCCTATCAACTTGTTCTTGTCCAATACTGAAATTAAGAAAATAATGATCGGGGTAATATTGAATGTTGGATTTTAGTTGATTTTATTGATTTTGCAAAAAAACAATCAAACAAAACCCACCCACCCCCACCCCCAAAAAATAGACACATGAAATATGAAATGTAAAATTTTATATATGAATAATATGATGCATGTATTTATTTTTGCAAAAATAATAATGAATAATAATGAAGAGGCAATTATTTCTAACACTAATTTATTGAAGATACACATTCTAAACATATTACCAATTCCTGTTGTTTAAAATCTCCCTTTTCCCTGAGACTTGGTGCGATCGCTTCCATTTTATTTCGCACTCCCTGCCCATCACAGAATGACCCTTCGGAAGCTGCCAGTCTCCTTTACTTTCTTCTTCGTTCGTGGTCATGTATCGTGTTAAGTGTTTGTCTGCGTGATGTTTGTTCATTGTATTGTATGCAGAGGAGAAGCAGGGCCATTCAATGCTCGTCCTGCCGTGCGTAATTGTTTGTTTGTGTGTGTAGCACGGGAAGCGGGACTTAAGCAGGACTGCACTGCCTCGCATGTGTGCTCATCCGTTATCAAAGTTGTGTGTGTTTGTGTGAGCATTATTGTAAGGAATGCCCGTCTGATATGTCCCTCCTAGCTACTGCTACTAATCACCACGCCCCCCTTTTCAGTCACATATATACACCTTCCCACCACTTCCTCGTCGCGAAGTATTGCCGTTTCCATGCAGCATACCAAGTGTTTCCATTGCCTGTTCGATCTCCTGTGCTCTGACCCTTGCTTTCTCCTCAGACCTCGCCTCCTGTCTAGCCCTCCTGTACCTCCCGGATTCTGCCCTCTCGTTATGACCCTGGACCGTCCTGACCATCCCAAGAAAACGCTATTGTTGTTACTACACCTAGCGCTAGTGATACTCGTGCCGTTTTATGTCAACGTGACTCATTTGAATAAAAGCGGTATACTTCCGCAGTTGGATCCCTCTCTGTCTGGTCAATACGTTAAAATTATGTGTGCGATGACGGACGAGAGTGCATGAGTGCGTCTCCTGTTTGACTTGTCTTTTCATGTTCATTTTGTCCTAGCGTGTGCGTGAATTGTTTTATGTAATTCCACACATGCTTTTCTTCCTTAAATGTGTGTTGGGGGGGACCAGTGGCTAGTTAGATGCTGCTTCTTTGCAAAATTCATGTAATTGATTAATGAAATTTGTTCTTGACTTTTGTCTAAATTAACTAGTGCTGCTTAAAGCTCGACATAGTATCCGTCTGTACCTGGATAGTGCCACCCTGCAGCACTAAAGGACTCTGCCAGAGACGTCTGTCTTGCCCTAACACCACCTGACATTGTGCTCTCCTCTTCTGTTCTCACCATAAATGCTTCATGTTCTATTTAGTTTGAGGTGTTTCACAAGGTTTGTTGTGTTGGCACAACTCCTTACAGTTTTCCCACAAACATCACAAACTGCGTCTTGTCCGTTTGTGGAAGTGAAAAAGGTCCATGAATGACTGTTTACGATTTGCCATTGTGCCTATAGACTGAGTGACTGACTGAACAGGTGCCGCTGCGCTTATGCATTATGCACTTACCCAGGCGGAAGAAAAAGTAGTTCCCACCAACCATGTATCATTAATACATCTCAATAGTTTAGTTACTTTCCACTGTGTTCCTTTTAATGAAATTCATTACCTCAAATGACCGAAGTATCAAAAGTATCAATATTTTGACTTTATTTGTACAGCATAAATATCAGGTATCGAAGGTATCGATATTTCAGTATCTCGCGCGGCCTACTTCTGGAGGAAAGAAGCGGCCACGGGAACGAACTGATAAAACCAACAGTGTAAAAGCTCAGACATAGGGTGCGTGAGGAGTTTAATCCTTGTTAAAATATGTCATTTACAAACTGTTACTTAAATAAAAGCAGCTGTTTAAACATCTCAAAATGTCATCACTTTGAACCTCAACATCAGACACAACATGACTTGTGACTACATTTCTGTACAGACACCACAGACAAATGGTTTAGTTAGTAAACCAGTTAGTCTTTGTTTAGTCCAGTGGTTCCCAAAGTGGGGGGCGCGCCTCCTAGGTGGGGCGCGTAGCTATTGCAGGGGGGGCGCGGAGCTTGTAAGTAAAACATGTGCACATGTGTCAATATGGGGGGGGGGGGGGGGGGTGTGTAAGGGGGGGAGGGCACAAAAATATTCTCATCTACTAAAGGGGGGCACAGCAGAAAAAGTTTGGGAACCACTGGTTTAGTCTGTGTTCTGTGTTCATTGATGTTTATTTACAGTACACACTGTGTGATTAGTAATTAGTGATTAGTGTGAGTGGTGGGTTTAGTCTGTGTTCATTGCTGTTTATTTCCAGTGCACACTGATTTTTATACTTCACAGTCATAATCAGTAAAAAGAACACATGAGTATAACACACAAATCTCTTGCTGTATTAAACTGAGATAAAGTACAGTAATAAAATGTATTTATTGAGGGTATTAGAAAGTGACTCTGTTTCTGAAAAATCTGAGCTGATTTATGTTCATGGTTTGAAGGCTTCTTGGTGAACTGTAGTGTTTCTGGGAGCTTTTTGTCCTGTTCTGGTTGTCTTCAGTTGACAACACTGGGCTTTACTATGGAGAGCACACATGTTTCCAGGGACGGTGGTCAACGAGACACCAGCATCGAAGAAAGGTGTCATCCCAGAATCCCCCTCTGCTTTGTTAAGTGGAGCCTGAGGTTGATTAGATCTGATCACCTGACAAATAACAGAGACCAAACAACAGAGATCAGCACAAACACCAAATACAACTAAACACTATATGACAAACTAACGCCCTTAAAACAAATATCACACACAACATAACACTATATGACAAACTAACGTCCCTTAAAACAAATACCACACACAAGAGACCAAACAACAACAAATCTGCACAAACACCAAATACAACATAACATACATAACATAAAACATGTAGTTTAGCTCAGTTCTAGTTTCCTCTAATTGATATTCTGTTTTAAAGAATCTTTAATGGTAAAAAAGTCATACATTTATTTTTAGTCTATTTTCTTAAATTGTTTCCATTTATGTCTAATAGTTGTGTGAGTAGAGGATTCACAAAGTCAGAATTAAAAAAAGACTAAATAAAAATAAGACTAAAATAACTACTGTATAACAGCTAAGACTATTATACCATTACATTATTATATATATATAAATTAGAGGAAACTAGAGCTGAACTAAACTACAAGTAGCTACACGTGTAGTGTCCGGAGGGGCATGAATAAAGTGCACTGAGCATTATTGTACTGTATATCACCTGGCAGACAGGTGAACCCGTCCTTATATCACCTGACAGACAGGTGAACCCGCCGTTATATCACCTGACAGACAGGTGAACCCGCCGTTATATCACCTGACACAGGTGAACCAGCCTTTATATCACCTGACAGACAGGTGAACCTGCCCTTATATCACCTGACAGACAGGTGAACCCGACCTTATATCACCTGACAGACAGGTGAACCCGCTATTATATCACCTGACAGACAGGTGAACCCACTGTTATATTTCCTGACAGACAGGTGAACCCTTATATATTAGGAGCAGTGTTGTGAATAACGCTGTTAGGTAACGGCGTCATTTTGTCAGTAACGGGATAATATAATTAATTACTTTTCCTGTCGTTACAACGCCGTTGACATTACTGGTCATTAAAAGCGGTGCGTTACTATATATTGATATACTAACAGTAATGCGAGCGGACCGCTGCCCAGGCTAGTGAGGAGTAACAGATCTCGATAGGTCACAGTTCTCGGTGTAACACCTGTTTAACTTAACAAGTCAGTAAGTGATTGGCTAAGGCAGCGTTATGGTAGCCAATCAGAGCCAGTGTTGTTACACGCATGCCGAAGCACGACAGTGACACACGACACAAACGGAGAAGAGGCAGAAATGTCGAGTCAGGAGCAAGCCGAAGAAAAATTAGCATTTTCAAGGTGGCGATATAAACATTATTTAAGAAAATACTTGAAGTTCCTGAATGTCTACCAAACTGGGTATTTGATTTATTTAAGAATAGAGGTTTTATTGTTAAGTTTACTTCTGTTGTGAACAAACCAGTTGTCTCAGGCTGAGAGAATGTAATTTAATTTGATAGATGTAAATGCACTTTATATAGTGTAACTGTTTACTTTTGCTTTTATTTTTTACAAAGATTTGGGATTTTAAAGGATTTTATCCTGCACTGGTCTGTGGATGTGCAATAAATATCAAAAGTTAAACACCTTTCTGATCTACTCATTTCAACTGACTGTGAAAACTGCTTTTTCAAAAAATCCTTATTCATTGGCATATAACTTTTTTTTTTTACTGTAATGCAAATAGTTACTTTCCCTGGTAAGGAGTTACTTTTATTATAGAGTAATTCAGTTACTAACTCAGTTACTTTTTTGAACAAGTAGTGAGTAACTATAACTAATTACTTTTTTAAAGTAACGTTCCCAACACTGAATAGGAGATACACATATGTGAGACAAAGTAGCCTGCTGGACACCTATGTTTTGGAACATGCTGTGCTAAAGATAACCTGCTGTTAGAACTGCTGAATTGTGTTTAAGATTGTATATAAGCAGGGGGACTGCCCCCCTGCCTTCAGAGTTGTCATGCTTAGATGAGACTCTCATGTCTGTCTCTGTCTTGTGCCTGTCTTTTGTTCTTTTTAATGTTTTTATATATTTCTTCTTCTTCTTTCGGCTATTCCCGTTTAGGGGTCGCCACAGCAGATCAAACTCCTCCATCTGGCCCTGTCCTGAGTGTCCTCCACTGAAACACCAGCCACTCTCATATCCTCTACCACTGCATCCATAAACCTCCTCTTAGTTCTACCTCTCCTCCTCTTGCCTGGAAGTTCCATCCTCAAGACCCTCCTACCAATATACCTCTCCTCCCTCCTCTGTACATGTCCAAACCATCTCAATCTCGCTTCTCTAACTTTATCTCCAAAACATGCTACATGTGCTGATCCTTTAATAAACTCATTTCTGATCCTATCCTTCCTCATCACTCCAAATGAGAATCTCAACATCTTCATCTCAGACACCTCCATCTCCCTCACCTGTCTCTTTGTCAGTGCCACTGTCTCCAGTCCATACAACATAGCAGGTCTCACTACTGTCCTATAGATCTTTCCTTTCATTCTAGCCGACACCCTTCTATCACAGATCACCCCAGACACTTTATGCCATCCACACCACCCTGCCTGCACTCTCTCCTTTACCTCTCTTTCACTTCCTCCATTACTCTGTACCCTCGACCCTAAGTAGGTAAACTCATCAACGTTCACCAAATCAACTCCTTGTAACTGGACCTGTCCTCTGTCTCCCCTCTCATTCACACACATGTACTCTGTTTTACTCCTGCTCACTTTCATTGTCCTGCTCTCCAAAGCATATCTCTATCTTTCCAAGCTCACCTCCACCTGCTCCCTACTCTCACTACAGATCACAATGTCATCAGCATACATCATAGTCCAAGGGGACTCCTGCCTAACCTCGTCCGTCAGTCTGTCCATGACAATTGCTAACAGGAAAGGACTCAGGGCTGATCCCTGATGTAGTCCTACCCCCACTTTAAATCCGTCTGTCATTCCTACCGCACATCTCACTGCTGTCACACTGTTCACATACATATCCTGCACCACCCTCACATACTTTTCTGCTACTCCTGACTTCCTCATACAATACCACAGCTCCTGTCTTGGTACTCTATCATAAGCTTTCTCTAAGTCAACAAACACACAATGTAACTCCTTCTGTCCTTCCCTATACTTCTCCATTAACACTCTCAAAGCAAACATAGCATCTGTGGTGCACTTAGCTGGCATGAAACCATACTGCTGCTCACAGATCTCTACCTCTCCTATAAGCCTAGCTTCCACTACTCTTTCCCAGATTTTCAGGCTGTGACTGATCAACTTTATTCCCCTGTAATTACTACAGCTCTGAACGTCGCCCTTATTCTTGAAAATTGGCACCATTATGCTTTGTCTCCACTCCACAGGCATTTTTTAATGTTTTTATATATTTAATATATTTTAATAGATTAATCATTTTAACCACATCTGAGTCCTCATCCATTTTCAGAAAATTTGCACAACAACCTGTTGTTATATCACCTGACAGACAGGTGAACCCACCCTTATATCACCTTACAGACAGGTGAACCCGCCCTTATATCACCTGACAGACATGTGAACCTGCACGTATATCACCTTACAGACAGGTGAACCCGCCCTTATATCACCTTACAGACATGTGAACCTGCACGTATATCACCTGCCAAGACAGATAGTCGTCACTTTTAACACTGTAAAGTGTTTCCTCTCAGGAAAAGTGCTTTCAGTCAGAGTGCCTTTTCAGTTAAAGCTTCTCAGGAGTGGAACAGTGTCCCTCAAAACATTAGAGAACTGACCACATACACTCTGTTCAAAAAGTATCTAAAAAACTGGCTCACAACGCATCAGACATGCCAGCATTAATGAGACCATGGACTGTGTCTCCCCTCAACTCAACCCAACCCTGCTGCCAATTGTGTTATTTTAAAATGTAGTATATTGTAGTATAATTTTTTGTTTGTTGTTTTGCTTTGCTTTGTTTGTATCATAACTAACTTAAACACTGTGTTATATCTATTGTATTGCTCTTTTATATCTGTGTTGTTCATTGTAACCTTTTATTGTTGGTTTTTAGGTAGACAATTTTTAGATCTGTCCAGGGACTACGGATGAAATATAGCCTTTAGGCTAATTCTGGTACTTTTTACAGTCATGTTAATTAATGTACACTGTCCCTGTCAAATAAATGATAAAAAAAATAAAAATAATTAAATTAATTAAAAAAATAAATTAAAAAAAGGGATTAGAACCCTGACCCACAAATGAGATGTAATGTGGTGATGTCACGGTACAGCTTCCGACCCCACCCCTTGGGCGTGTGTTTATGTCGTCTATGTCTAGTCGTCTGCGTCTGTGTATCTTCGTAGGTGTGGTTGTGTCCGAGTGTGATTATCAGTCTCACCTGTGGCCAGGGGCGGACTGGCATACATTGCTACCGGGGATTTCCCCGGTGGGCCGATGGGTTAGTGGGCCGGTAGGCCGCCGGTGGTTTAACTCAGCCCGTGGAGGAGCCACTGCCGCGCACTGCGGCCCCGGCCCGTAGTCACGCTGCTGTTTAACGGTGCCTATTACCTCCCCCGATCCAGTCAGACTAACCTGCTCAGCGCGGCCGCGGACTGAGCCTGTAAACACATGAACGAGTTGGACCGCGGACGCGGACTGGGCCAGCTGATGCGGGCTGACGGTATGCAGCGGAGATCAGAAAAAAATCCAACTTGTCCCAGAAAATCCGGGCCGGACTACGAAAACATACAGCAGTTTAAATTGTAGATAACATGTTATTTTAAATGTACTGCTGTCGCCTCTGCAACGTCTAAGGCACCATGTACAAATTACCTTAACACGGTTAACACGGACGCAAGTGGCGGTCTTAAAGGTTCCAGAGCACTGTGCACTGTTTTTTTAAGCTATTGAAATTCTTAGATTAAAACTAACCACCACAAATAGGTAAGAGGAAGAAATATAGGTTGTTCTTTAGGATGCACTTTGCGTAAAACAACTTGTTTGGTGGTCTTATGATGGACTATTTATGTAATCATAATATTGCTGGAATTAATATTGTCCATATGACAATAAACGCCATCATATACACTACGTGCCATGTATAGATTCATATACAGTATATATACACACACTAGATTCATATACAGTATATATATATACACACACACACACACACACACACACACACACACACACACACACACACACACACACACACACACATATATATATATATATATAGTGGGCCAGTCTGTCAGGAACTCCCGGGCCACTTTTTCTCCCCAGTAGTCCGCCCCTGCCTGTGGCTGGTCTCTCCTCATCACTCGGGGTTTATGTGGTTTGTCTATTTAATGTGCGTTCGCGCAGTGTCCGTGCTCGTCTTTGTCTGAATGTCACAATGTGTTTGTTATATGTGCGCTGTCTGCGCTACTTTGTTCACTGAATAAAACAACGTTTAAGTGTGCGAGCTGGATATTCGTGCCTCCCTCCGCCCACACACCGCGTTACAGGTGAGCTTTTCACATGCACTTTACATCAGCAAGCAAACATCCAGTTTACAGCACATCCGGAGGGCGTTCACACAGTATGTCCACACAATGTCAGACGCATTTGTCACATACGCAGAGGGTGTGTGTGTGTGTGTGTGTGTGTGGGGGGGGGGGGGGGGGGGGGGGGGGGGTGATGCCTCACTACGGGGTAAACACCGCGCAGTAAGTCTGGGACCTGCGCATGCCTCGCACGTGCTCACACGTTCTTATAAGATGCTGGGATCAACCGCGTGCGTGCGCGCGTGCTCCAGTCCGTCCCAGCGTTAAATCCAGCAAAGTGAAAATAAGAACGACGTTCGCTTTGTTCAAGACAGAACTGCAGCGGTCGGTTTTCCTTCCATTTCCTTTACACTATCGGCTTTTTTTCATCAGATAAACAGTTGTAAACAGTTTAGTGTTTTAATGTAATTTGCGTGGTTAGGTTTATTTTGACTGAACTCCTTGAAGGTTTCTTTGTTCCTGGCGACGCCGAGTTGGGTGAGTTCCATAAAGTCCCATAACGGGCATTAATTTAATTACGGTTCACGTTCACGTGTAACGGAGGTGGGATACTTTAGTTTATAGATCAGGGTGGGCAAACTTTGACTTGCGGGCCACAATGGGTTCTAAAATTTGACAGAGGGGCATTTGGACACGCACTTTAATTTATTCTTTTTAGACATTTCAATTGAAGGTGCAAAGTTAATGAAATCAACATTTACTGGAAAAAGATAAATGGAACACTTTCAACATTCAAAACATATTACCTAATGAAATACTCAAGCTCAATAATTTCTAATTGTTTTAAACCCCGTAAAATCATGGACGGATTGTCCTGAGAGATAGACTGCATTAAATATCCTGCCTGCAGCAGATACTAGAAAGAGCTCTGTAAATTGAGAGCGATGTGCAGCGTGTTAATTAAGCTACTGAACCCCTGCTGTGTGTAAATGCGCACATTGCGCCTAATTAAAAGACGCTCCTCCAAACTTTCACATGCATTTGTGTTCATAACACAGTGGAGAAACTGCCGACCTGTTAGCAGTATCCGCTCGTCCTTCTGTTGACTGATGTCTAGTGTAGTTTACATATTCGTACTAAAGTGACGGCTGATATTATTCTTTGAAAACTGCAACCGTTCCTCGGCATATCAGACATACAGCCGTATCGGACCTCAGTGAAAAAATATTTTGTTGTCCACTCCACACACTTTTAAACACTAGGCACTCAGTGTCCACTTCTCTTTTCTTTGGTCCGCTCATTTTTACTGAAGGGTGAAAACAGCAGCGGTAAAGTTTCACTCCAACAGATCAATGTCTGGACTAGATCAATCTACTGGGGAAACGAGAGCATTAAATACATTTACAGTCGTGTAGAATAACGGGCATTACGCGTTTGTAAATTTAACGGAAACTAGGTACGGTCACGCGTTGCACGAGCGCAGATGAAGCGCAGATGATGCGCGTGCTGCAACATCAATATCTCGTGCATTTATAAATGTGCAATGTAAACAGAGCAAAACGGTAATAAATATTCACACGCAGGAGAGGACAACACAATACAACCGAATACACTCTAAGCTGCAGTGTTATTAAGTTCATCCGTCTCCCCGGTTTGGCAAAGGTTCGATTGGGAATAGAGACATTATTTTTGTTTACGAAAATGTACTGTATTCTGCATCGGTGGTGTTATTTGACACGTTATATACAAGTAAATATTACTCGCAATTCTTGGTAGGTTTAATTAGAAACTTTTAATTAAAGGTTAATTTGCAACACCCTATTTCAAGTAGGCTACATATTAATCGCTGTATCTTAGTAGATTTTGTAGCATAGTATTGTGACGTGTTAATATGTACCTACTAGTAATCTTGCAGCAGTGCATTAGTAATGTTTACTTGTGAAATTTATCTACATTATTTTATCAGTAAGGGGAGTATGAGTGAGGAGGGTGTGGGATGGCCATAACTTTGACTTTGTGTGTGTGTGTGTGTGTGTGTGTGTGTGTGTGTGTGTGTGTGTGTGTGTGTGTGTGTGTGTGTGTGTGTGGGGAGCAGAAGTTTGGGAAGAATACTAGAATGCACAAGTATCCTAGAAACTGTAGAAACAGAAATGCACACTAAACACTAAAATGTACACTAAAGCAAATGTACACTAAAACAGAAACAGTACAATACAATAAAAAAAGAGGGCTCATTTTAGTAAGTGTGATAGTGTGGTACTATGATCAGGTATAGTGTTGGTAACTGTGATGGTGTGGTACTATGATCACGTATAGTGTTAGTAACTGATAGTGTGGTACTATGATCAGGTATAGTGTTGGTAACTGTGATGGTGTGGTACTATGATCACGTATAGTGTTAGTAACTGTAATAGTGTGGTACTATGATCAGGTATAGTGTTAGTGACTGCTGGATGGAATATAATGATGTCTGAGAAAGAACCCCCAAACTGCACAGAAATGAAGTTAAAGTGGATGGATGTGTTATGAGAGTATGTAATTAAAGGTTAATTTGCAACACCCTATTTCAAGTAGGCTACATTTTAATCGCTGTATCTTAGTAGATTTTGTAGCATAGTATTGTGACGTGTAATATGCACCTACTAGTAATCTTACAGCAGTGCATTAGTAATGTTTACTTGTGAAATTTATCTACATTATTTTAGCAGTAAGGGGAGTATGAGTGAGGAGGGTGTGGGATGGCCGTGTGTGTGTGTTGATGCATTTATGCATTTACAATGGTATCTTAATTCAATAAAGTGGCAATGTGCTACCCCACAAGATTAAACCAGTCCATAAGAAAAGAATCCCACATTAGGACCATATTTTCACACTCTGTATCAGCGTCTCACTCATAATGCGAGTAATAAAGGTACAGGTAAAAAGGGTAATCTAGCATGTTACACCTGTGACGGGTGAGGGAGTGCAATGAAGAAGGAAGTGATCACGCCAGTTTCAGCCAAAATGGAGGATTTAATGTATAAAGTGCACATACTCATAACCATCAATCAATCAATCAAATTTTATTTATATTGCGCTTTTTACAACAGTTGTTGTCACAAAGCAGCTTTACAAGTGCCGAGTCCTAGCCCCCAGTGAGCAAGCCAAGGGCGACAGTGGCAAGGAAAAACTCCCTAGTTTTTTTGCATGAGGAAGAAACCTTGAGAGGAACCAAGACTCAGGGGGGGAACCCATCCTCCTCTGGCCGACACCGGTCACCATGACAACAACAACAACAATTTAGACAGAAAGAAGAGAAAGAAAAGGAAAAATATGTAATAATGTCCATCATGATGTATGCATCCGGGTGGCTGGCCCAGGATGGATCGCTGGTCTCCTCATCTCATTATTCCTCAAGCAGGCGGGCAGCCATGTGGAGAAATGAAACAGGGAAAATTAGCTCTGTATGAGGACATATACAGGACAGGTAAAATTATAAACATTTCCGGAGTGTGGCAGCAACTCCGGCATTTAGTTAAATTATTACAGCCTAGCTAAAAAGGCAGAACCAGAAGGTAACATAGGCTTGGGGGCATTCTGAGACAATGGCATCCGTCCACTGCACTGTCAACAAACTTGAGTGACCACGAGCAGTGACAGGACGACAGCACCAGCGCCCCAGTCTACCATAAAACCCTTCGTCTATGAACCCCTGGATCTGTACTTTTATCTAAGGGGGGATATTAATTATCAAACGCTAAACTAAATAAGTGGGTTTTCAACCTAGACTTAAAGATTGTGACTGTGTCGGAGTCCCGGACGCATTTAGGAAGATTATTCCAAAGCTGGGGGGCCTTACAAGAAAAGGCTCTTCCCCCTGCTGTTACCTTATTAATTTTTGGAACTAATAAAAGACCAGCACCCTGTGATCTTAGTGGGCGTGGGGGTTCGTAATAGGAAATAAGTTCCTGAAGGTACTCAGGAGCAGGCCCGTGCAATGCTTTATAAGTTAATAAAAGAATTTTAAAGTCAATACGGAATTTAACTGGGAGCCAATGCAGGGCTGATAGGACTGGACTGATATGCTGAAATTTTCTAGTTCTGGTCAGAACCCTGGCTGCAGCATTTTGAACTATTTGAAGTTTATTTAGATTCCTATTTGAACATCCTGACAGTAGTGCATTGCAGTAGTCTAATCTAGAGCTAACAAAGGCGTGCACCAATTGTTCCGCATCATCCTGTGATAATGCATTTCTTAATTTAGCAACCCGTGAACTAATCCAAATGAAGAATAATAAGGATAATAGGATAATACCAGCAGTCAGCTGGTACCTGGACAAGACATACTGTATATACTAGAGGTGTCTTCAACTAAGGATTTTCATAGTCATATCTGATTTGTCAGATTTTCCCTTTAGTCGACTAAGTCAAATCGGGGGTTTTTTTTTTTTTATCTACAGCACCTTAAACGGGATCCTGTTTCATTCAGGACTTTTTTCCACTTCAAAGTTGTGACGTGCGGAGGAAGCAGGCACGACAAATAACGTAGTGCTGAAACATACTTTTAATTACAAAAAGACGTGAAGTTCAGCACGTAAGCGTGAGCACACTAACAGACCACTCACACAGGAACGAACGAGACAAAGACGAGCACAAGACATTGCGCGAACGCACATTAAATAGGTGATTAACACATTCCCCCGTGATCACGAGACAAGGCACAGGTAAGACTAACGAACACGCTCACAAATAACCCACACCCACGGAACTACAAACATGGACATAACTAGACGCAGACAACGTAACGACACGCCCACAAGGAGGGGTCCGGAGCTGTCACCGTGACAAAAGTAAAAACCTAAAACACTCAGATAAATGAATAAACATGGTAGGTTGGCTTCATTCAGCTTTTATTTATTTACTTATTTAATTTTTAATGAAACGTTGGAGAACATTAACAAAAAAGTCACCGTCAGTGCGCAGTGCGCATATCGAACTGTCAGACAGGCACTGTGCCTGAAAATATAAAAACACAACAGCAAAAAAATTACAAGTAAAGTTTCAAGTAACGGGGTTTAAAAAGCAATCAAAGGGAGTCACGTGACCAACTGGGAGATGGCTGCTTGAACTTTTGCTCCGCTCCGTTACTCTTTTATATTCGCCGCTATCCTCTACAAAACTGATTCGAACACCTTTTAATTGATGTCATACGGGACCCGAAATGTCTGAAAGCCAGGAGACACGAGACTTTCCGCTCTTTTTGTCTGCCCGGCCGTCCAGAGCAGCAAAGCAGAAAGCTGCTAAGCCAGAAACTTCTCAGGCGCCATTGGAATTAGCATCTCAAGAGGATGTGCTGTCCGAAATACGCGCGCTTGGCTCTCGGATGGACGCATGACTGGATACCATTGACAGCCGCCTCGATGTACTAACTTCTAACCTTTCCACACTAGGTGCAGCTCTTACTGACTTAACGGAAAAGGTTAACTCCAACGAGAGTAGGCTGTCTGAAGCAGAGGGCCGTGTGTCAGCAGTAGAGGATCTTACAGCTTCTCATGATAGCCGACTAACCGCGTTGGAGAAAAAAATTCACCAACTCCAGTCCAAGGTTGATGACCTGGAGAACCGTGGACGAAGAAAAAACGTAAAAATTGTTCCTGAGGGCGCTGAAGGTTCCTCGTCCCTAACTGTTTTCCTACGCACAATGCTGCCGCGATGGCTTGACCTTTCACCAGAGGTGCTCCCAAGATAGAGCGGGCACATAGGTCACTCGCACCAACGCCATCTCTGCGTGGCCGTCCTCGCTCTGTTTTGGTTCGCTTCCTTCGATATCCAGACAAAGAGACAGTATTGAGAGCCGCGCTGCAGAAACGACAGGTGACACACGAGGGTACTCAGCTCCGATTCTATCAAGATCTCTCTGCTGAAGTTCTCAGAAAGCGGCGCGAGTTCGACGAGCTGAGGCAAGAGCTTTCTACACGGCAGATGTGTAGGGGATTTGCTTATCCTGCAAAACTTCGGTGTCTTCATGACGACAAAATTCGTCTGCTTTCGACGGTTGAGGAGGCAAAGAATTTCCTGAAAACTATCAAGACAGATAAGTAACTGTATTGGGAACCCGACTAACGTGGTGTTCTTTTAATTTTCTTTTTACAGTCCTTACTAGAGGTAGACTTTTCTTGGATCTCTCACTTAAGGTGACATAAACTGTCCTCCCCGACTTTTTATTTATTAAAAGGAAGTGAGGGAAGAAGAGTATTTTATTTATTCTTTCCTTGGCTCAAGTCGGCGGACATTTCCTTTCTCTTTTTTGAGATTCGAACAAATGTTTTAATATAAAGTAACGATGCCCGTTTGGCTTCTTCTCTTTCACAGCGAATGTGGAATTTTTATTTTATTTTTTTGTGGGTGTGTGTGTTTCTTAGGGGGTTATCTTTGCGGTTGTTCCTCCGCAGTCCTAGTGACCTATTCTCATTCTATTTGCCCTGCCGTTTGGGGGTGGGGCTGGGGGCGGGTGGGTTGGTTTGTGTGCGTTGTTTTATTTATGTTAAATTTAAATTGGTTGCTCCTAAACTTTCCTACTCAATTTGTACCACATTCTACACCCATGTATTCGCAATGTTCTTATTCAGTTCTGTGATTGCATATGAATGATTCTCTTACATACATAACTTGGAATGTAAAAGGTCTAGGGCATGTTATTAAAAGGAAGAAATCTGACTTTTCTTAAAAGGGAGAGAGCATCAGTTGTCATGATTCAGGAAACGCACCTGTCGGACCTTGAGCATTTAAAACTTAAAAGGGATTGGGTGGGACAAGTGTACTTTGCGTCTTGTACTTCTAATCCGAAAAAACGTGGGGTGTCTATATTGATCAACAAACATCTGCCATTTATTCTTGAAAAACAAATAAGCGATCCTGAAGGTAGATACGTCATGATCTCAGGCCTATTGTATGGTCAGCATATTACTGTGCTCAATATCTATGCACCAAATTAAGACTGTCCTAAGTTTATATCTGATGCAATTTTGTTGTTCAATAGTAACCGTAAACACTTATGTGTTTTGGCCGGGGATTTTAATTCAATCAATCAATCAATCAAAGTTTATTTGTATAGCGCTTTTCACAACACATGTTGTCACAAAGCGCCTTACAGGATTTAAAAGGTTAACAATACTACGGGTCCAGAACCCTAATGAGCAAGCCAAGGGCGACAGTGGCGAGGAAAAACTCCCTAAGATAGTGGGGAATAGGAAGAAACCTCGGGAGAACCAAGACTCATAAGGGAACCCATCCTCCATTGGGCGGCCCGTTAACACACAGATTACACAAAATACAGACAAATACACAAGTCACACACAAATCACACAATCAGACTAAGTAAAGGTAAAAATGAAAGTTCTGGGTTATGATATTGTCACTGTAAATGTCTGTTGATGAACGCCAGGCTTTCATTCCGTGTCGGAGCAGCGATGCTGGTATTGTAGGCTCCGACTGCAATGTTACTCTCCAGGTGAACCTCGGAGAAAAGATACGAGATGTAGTAAATATGTAACAGATTAATCAAAGGCCAAACTAAACAGATGAGTCTTTAATCGAGTTTTAAACATTGAGACTGTGTCTGAGTCCCGAATAGAGGCAGGAAGATTATTCCACAATTGTGGAGCTTTAAAAGAAAAGGCTCTTCCACCTGCTGTGATCTTTTTGATCCTAGGAACAGTTAATAACCCTGCGTCCTGCGAGCGAAGTGAACGCGCTGGGTTATATTGTTCAATAAGTTCACTAAGATAGTCTGGAGCTAAGCCATGCAGCGTTTTATATGTTAATAAAAGTATTTTATAGTCAATACGGAATCTAATTGGCAGCCAGTGTAATGACGATAGTACGGGACTAATGTGATCAAACTTTTTAGTTTTTGTTAAAACTCGTGCTGCTGCGTTCTGAACCAGCTGGAGTTTGTTTATCGATTTACCAGAACATCCAGCTAGGAGACTGTTGCAATAATCTAAACGAGAGGATATGAATGCATGGATTAGTTTTTCTGCATCACTAATATTTAATATGTTTCTAATTTTGGCAATGTTGCGCAAGTGAAAGAACGCTACCCTAGTTATATTATTAATATGTGTATCGAACGAGAGATCTGGGTCTATTGTGACGCCCAAGTTCTTTACCTCTGCGCTGGGGGTTATAGTAAAAGAATGTAGATTCAATGCTGCATTATGTATCTTGTCTCTCGCAGCCCTAGACCCAACTATTATCAATTCTGTTTTATCGGCATTTAGTGCTAGAAAGTTACATGCCATCCAATGTTTTATCTCTTCTACACATTTCTCAATCTTACTGTTTGCGCCTAAATCATCGGGTTTTGCCGATAAATATAGCTGAGTGTCGTCTGCGTAGGAATGGAAACTGATGTCATGCTTATGCATAATTTCGCCTAAGGGTAACATGTACAGTGTGAATAGAAGTGGTCCTAGGACTGTCCCTTGTGGGACACCATATTTAACCTGCACAGATTTAGAGGTTTTATTATTAACACTTACACATTGGAAGCGGTCAGTTAAATATGATCTAAACCAGGAGAGTGCGACTCCTTTAATACCTACTGTGTTTTCTAGTCTATCCAGCAAAATGTTGTGGTCTACAGTATCAAAAGCTGCACTAAGATCCAACAGTATAAGGAACGAGACGAGCCCATTATCGGCCGATATTAGTAGATCATTCACTACCCTGAGTAAAGCTGTTTCAGTGCTGTGGTTTGGTCTAAATCCTGATTGGAACTTTTCATGGATACTATTTGATTGGAGATAGTGGTTTAACTGATTGGAAACTGCTTTTTCTAAAATTTTAGAGATAAATGGGAGATTAGAAATGGGTCTATAGTTGGCTAAAATCTGCGGATCGAGATTCTGTTTTTTAATCAAGGGTCTAATTACGGCGCATTTTAATTGTTTGGGCATGTAACCTAGGTTAAGGGAGGAGTTAATCATATTAAGTAAGGGCCCTGCAGTGGCTGGGAGTAGGTCTTTAAATAGACGGGTTGGAACTGGGTCAAATATACATGATGTAGGCTTAGACGAATTAATCAATGTTGTGAGCTCTTTTTGCGATATAGGATTGAAGATATTTAGCTCAGTAATATTTTTGGATGCATAGTTACTAATAGCTGAACTACTGGGGTTGGATTGGAGGTTAGGCTGCAATGTATTATGACTCTGTAGTCGGATATTATCTATTTTATTATTGAAAAAGTTTAAAAATTCATCGCTAGTGTGTGTAAGTGCTGTGTTAGAACTAGTGTCGTTGATATTTCTTGTTAGTTTAGATACCGTCGCGAAGAGAAATCTAGGGTTATTCTTGTTGTTTTCTATTAGTGTCGAATAGTATGCGAGATTTATTAGGGCATGTTTATATTTGACTATGGCGTCTTTCCATGTGATTCTAAACACTTCTAGTGAGGTGGATCTCCATTTGCGCTCCGCTGCTCGAGCTGCCTGTTTTAGAAGACGAGTGTGTTCGTCATACCATGGTGATAGCTTTTTCTCCCTAATTAATTTTGTTTTAATTGGAGCTACACTGTCTAAGGTATTGCTGAGTGTGGAATAAAACTGTTGTGTTGCCTGTTCCAATTCATTGGGCTGCAGTGGCATAGTGTTCGGTAGCTCTGGCAGTAAGTTTATAAATGTTGCTGCAGTGTCGGATGTAATAGTGCGCGTGGTTTTTGTATGGCGCATCTGATGTACATTGTATAAAGTCATTTCATATATTAGTAAGAAATGATCTGAAATGGCGTTATTTTGGGGGATGACTGCCAGATGTTCTATGTTTAATCCGTAAGTAAGTATTAAGTCTAAGGTGTGTTTACAGCGGTGGGTAGGCCCTGTCACATTTTGGGCTATACCTACTGAATCTAGTATGGAGTCGAACGCAATTTTCAGTGGGTCTGATTCATTTTCATAATGAATGTTGAAATCACCCACAATTACAAATCTCTCGATGGTTAAGACTAGTTCCGAAAGAAACTCAGCAAATTCCTGAAGAAATTCTGAGTAGGGACCCGGCGGTCGATAGATGGTCACTAATTTAAGCTTTGTTTTATTGCCTATACGATTATTGCCTATTTCACCTATCAAAGCCTCGAATGAGTTAATAGAGGTGGTTGGTTTTACAGTAAAACCTATGTCTGTGTCATATATTGTGGCTACTCCACCTCCACGCCCTGTGATACGGGGCTGATGAACATAACTGTATCCAGGAGGAGCTGCTTCATTAAAACTTACATATTCGCCTACTCTAGCCCATGTTTCTGTTAAACAGAGTGCATTTAGTCTGTTATCTGAGATTATTTCGTTTACTATCACAGCTTGTGATGCAAGTGATCTAATGTTTAAAAGTCCTAGCCTTAGCTTAATATTGCTGCTCACTTCATGTTGATTATTTAATTTAATTTTAATTAGATTTTTAAAACATATCGCCCTGTTATTCTTATACCTGCCACGGCTAACAGACACAGTCTCAATGGTTTGGTAGTTAGGGAAGTAAGTTCTACTTAGCTGATTTGCGTGGTTTGTTGTGGCTGGTCAGGCCCGACGTAGCACGTCCTCGATGTTCCTGGAGAGGACTGCCGAGCCTAGGCGACTGGGGTGAAGTCCATCTCGGCGGTAGAGTGATGGACGCTCTCGGAAACTCTCCCAGTTGTCGACGTAGTCCACGCCGGCGCTGCTACAGGTGTCCCGGAGCCAGCTGTGGAGACAGAAAAGACGACTGTATGACTCGCACCCTCGCCGGAACGTTGGAAGCGGACCGGAGACAACAAGCCTGGCCGACGTCTTCTTCCGCGCGGTGTCCAGAAGCGATCGGTAGTGCTCCTTCAGGATCTCGCTGCGCCGGGCGAAGGTGTCGACAGCCCCCACGTGAAGGACGACGGTGCCGAAGTCGTCTCGCTGCTTCAGCGCCGAGGGAAGCCGCCTGGCCACGTCCAGGACACGAGCGCCTGGAAAACATGACACAGTGGGGGTTCTTTTAGCGCCTGGCAGGTGAATCTTCACGTGTCGTGTTATCGAGTCGCCGATAACAAGGATACCGCCCTTATTCTTCTTCGGTGCCGGCGCTGGTGAGGGTGGTGTCGGACGCAGGGGTGAGGGCGAGGCGGAGGACCTGGAGCTGAGCACCTCGAACGGATTCGCAGAGGAGAAGTCCGGCTGAGGTAGGGGTGACGACGCCGGCTGCCTTCCGCGTCCTCGCTGGCGCTCCCAGCCTGGTGCCCGGGTCAAGATGGCGGTCGCCATTGTGTTTTGGATCAAAATTTAGACAGATCATCTACTTATTTTACCAATTCTAAATCTTCAACGGTGCTTAACCACATGTGCACGGAATCTGGATTAATTGACATTTGGAGGGAACTGAACCCCCAAGTCAGGGACTATACTTTTTATTCCAACCCCCACAGTTCATACTCACGAATCATCATGGACTGATCATGCTCCAGTCTATATGGAAATGAAATTGAACATTCCAAAATCTAACAGCAAGACTTGGAGATTTAATTCTTCTTTACTCACAAGCACAACATTTTGCGACTTCATGCATCGGCGTATTCGCTATTTTTGGGAGGATAATAAATATTCTCCAGTATCTCCAGCTACTTTATGGGACGCAGCCAAGGCTACAATTAGGGGTGACATTATTTCATACTCCTCTTCAGTAAAAAGAGCTCAGACTCAAGAACGATTGGATCTGGAGACAGAAATTGCTTGCCTAGAAAAACTACATAAATCCTGCCCCACCCAGTCTAACTGGGTGGTGTTATGTCAAGCAAGAGCTAAACTAAATTTGAATTATACGAACCATATAAAAAAAACTGCTTCTCAGTAACAGATATTTTGAGTGGGGCAACAAATCAAGTCGATTACTTGCACATCAATTAAAGAAGGAACAAAATGAGAGAGCTATTAAATCCCTAAATAACCCCGATGGCACAATTACATATGACCCCTCAATTATAAACAGCTCCTTTAAAAACTATTATCAATCTCTTTATAAGTCAGAAAATACAGCATAAGAGGTGGATATTTCATCCTTCCTGGATAAGTTAGCTCACCCTGCTATTTCTAATGAGGACAGGGCTAACCTAAATGCCAGGTTCTCTCTGGAAGAGGTCTTCCAAGCACTGCAAGCAATGCCTTCCAACAAATCTTCTGGTCCCGACGGCTTTCCACCTGAATTTTTAAAAACTTTCTGGCCTGAGCTACACCCAATCCTATTACCCGTCTTCCATGACCTTTTTGAACATGGTTCAGTGCCTGAAACGTGGAATATGGCAACAGTGTGTTTAATTTTGAAAAAAGGTAAAGACCCTCGGGACTGTGCATCTTACAGACCAATAAGCTTATTAAACACTGACTGTAAGATATTGGCTAAGGTTCTTGCTCGTAAGCTGGATAAGGTGCTGCCTAAGATAGTCAAACCCGATCAGACTGGCTTTGTGACAATGCGGTATGCCTCTGACAACATACGCCGGTTACTAAACATTGTGGACTTCGTTAATACATCTAAACACCCTGCTCTTATTGTGTCACTTGATGCAGAAAAGGCTTTTGACCGGGTGGAGTGGGCTTTTCTTTTTGCCACACTTGAAAAATGTAATTTGGGACAAATTTATTAATTTGGTCAAACTTTTATATTCTGACCCTGAAGCCACAGTTTTAACTAACGGACAAATGTCACAAGCTATCCACATCAGAAGAGGCACGAGACAAGGTTGCCCGCTCTCACCCTTAATGTTTGCTTTGGTGATCGAACCACTGGCTGAGCTGATCAGAAGGGACACCAATATCTTGGGGATCAAAGTTGGAAATGAGGACCACAGAATTTCCTTATATGCCGATGACGTTCTATTTATCACCAATCCTGCTCAATCACTCCCTGTAATATTGGATAACATTGCTCAATATAGCACATTCTCTGGATAAAAAATTAACTTTTTAAAATCCATGGCATTACCATTTAATGTTGAGACCAACTCCCCTGCGTCTTTGTCTGCTTTTCTGGGGGATGACTTCCCATTTCAATTAACCCACAAGGGTTTTAACTATTTGAGTATTTTCTTAACACCAACTCTTAGCAATCTTTTTTCTGAAAACTACTTACGCCTAGTACAGAAAATTAAGACTGATCTGGATGTCTGGTGCTCTCTCCCTCTATCTTTTTTCCAATCTCTTCCCTGCTACCTCTCTAGTGTATTCTTTAAAGATTTGAATAGTTGTTTTTCAAGATTTATTTGGAATAATAAGAAACCTAGACTTAAACTTGCCAATTTAATGAAAGTGAAGGAAAAGGGGGGTGTTTCTGCCTCCTTTGTCATATCCAATACCCTGTTGACATGGAAAGATGTTAAAAACTATTTTAAAATTCCTAAACATCTTTCTCTGTTTTCCCCATTAGCTCATAACCCGGACTTTCCCTACCAATTGCGCAATATAGGTCTCCATAATTGGTTTAACCAGGGAATTACGCAGATCTCTTGTTTATTTTCAGATGGAGTTTTGTTGTCCTTCACAGATATTGTGGAGAAATATAGTTTGCCAAAATCAGATTTTTTCAAGTATCTTCAAATCAGACACTTTCTTAAGTCCTCTCAAGACAAACAGCAGCTGCGGGTGGAGCTGACAGAGATAGAAAAAATCTTCACTAAACAATATGAGTCTAAGAGGCTGGTCTCGAGGATATAAACTGTCCTATCTAATGAGTCCTCATCATCTTTGGTTAGTTTGAAAAATGTTTGGCAAAGGGGTTTGGAAGAGGAATTTAACCAGGACATATGGGACTCTATATGTTTGAACTTGTACCCCAAATGTACCTCAATTAGTGTGCATGAGCTTAACTTTAAATTCTTGCATAGAATCTATTTGACACCAACATGTTTAAACAAAATATATCCAGAGAGATCTGACTTGTTTTAAATGTCAGACACAGTGAGGTACACTTATTCATTGTTTTAAATGTCAGACACACAGAGAGGTACACTTATCCATTGTTTTAAATGTCAGACACACAGAGAGGTACACTTATCCATTCTTTTAAATGTCAGACACACAGAGAGGTACACTTACCCATTCTTTTAAATGTCAGACACACAGAGAGGTACACTTATCCATTCTTTTTGGTCCTGCAGCAGAATAGAACCGTTCTGGAGGGAAGTGCATTCAGCTTTAGAGAACATTTTTGGCATGAAGTTTGTTATGCACCCCTCTCTGTATTTACTACATGCCCAGCTAGGTGATGTTTTTGATTTCCGACGGAGACAGATTTTTATTTTGCTGACTTTTATAGCAAAAAACTGTATTCTGCTGTTGTGGTCCTCGAGGCCCATCTATGACTCTGTGGATCTCACGGCTGATGACTCTTCTTCCCCTAGAGAAATTGACCTATGACCTTCACCAGAGGTCAGAAAGGTTTTCTCAGATATGGACTCCTGTCTGGACTTACCTGGAAGGTCTTGGCTAGAGCCCAATAGAGACCATGCTCTGTTCTAGATTATATGTGCTGTTCTAGATGTAAATATGCGATTATGTTTCAGACTGTGGGTGTGGATGTGATCTGTAATGCTTTCATTGTGTTTGAAGCTTGCATGCAACCTTGGGGGAAAAAAAAAAAAAAAAGGAATCAACAACAAAAAATGTTTATAGGCCTACTTGCCAAGACGCACCACGATGACACGACACGACCGAAACGACACACAGCTGAACTGTGGTTTCTTTTTTTTATTTTTCCGCCTTACGTGTTTTAAATGGTATCCATGGTCATTATACCACTGATAAAACATCTGAAGGTGGCCTAAGACTTACACAGTAGTGTATGTGTGTTATCCTGTAATAATGGGTTATAAAGGGTTATAAATCAGCCAGTTGTCTCTGCTCAAACACCTACATGTTCCTCTAACTCAGTGTTTCCCATCCCAGCCCATGAGGCCCACCAGATGGTTCCACATTTTTGCTCTAAGCCAGTCGTTGGGAATTTGGACAGTGCAAAGCTGTGGAATTGTCAAGTTAACCCTGAGGATTGGGTGTGAAACACTGAACTAAATCATAGTTCCTGAGTTCTGGGTGGGGAACACTGCTCTAACTCGTAGATCCTGAGGGGCTCATGACATCATACAGTGTCATGAACACTGCTCTAACTCGTAGCCCCCGAGGTGCTCATGACACCGTACAGGTACCAGTCTGACAACTAAGGCTAGTTCATCAGGATCCAAGATCTGTAACATCTCATTATAATTATACAAGTTGAAATATGATATCATTATATCCTATTGGATATTTTTAGTTCAACTGACACCACCAGACACCTGCAAGATAAACTTGTTGTTCTGCACAAGTCTGTAGATGACGAACAAAGACCACAAAAGCTCAAAGTATCCTTCAGTTCTACAAAGACGATATCAACACCCCCCGGTATCAACACGCTCCAGGGTTCTTGTACTACCAGAATTATCCAGATCCAGTCTGATCTTCCACAGTGGCATTCAGGCCACCTGCACCAGTCCACTGATGCTACCACAGACCTCCACACATGTGTAGATGTTTGAAATATCGTCTCTCTAATGAACATGGACGCATCTGAATAAAGACTCAAGTATTAACTGACTGCAGTCACCATTTCCATGCTTGAGTCTCAAGTGATTCAGGAGTTGTTTGAGCCAAAGCTGCATAATTTACACAACCACCTCATGTCTGTGACCCCTCTGGTTGTATTAAGTGCATGTGGTGTGTGTGTGTGTGGGAGTGAGTGTGTGTATGTGTGGGTGTGTGTAGGTACCATGCTAAACCAGCAGGTGGCAGTAGCACTGGCAACACATTGAACAAACTTGACGGAAGAAAGGGTGTGTTTATAGTACGTGGTATCCAGGTGTTGAAAAACCCTGATCAACCCACAATCTTTCTGGTTTGACCAACACCGAGGTTAGACCTATTAAAAAGAGGCTCCGCCATTTCTCTCTCTCTCCGGTTTTCTTTATTGAGAGCAAGCAAACTTTGATACAACTAACAGCATAAGCAAGGGAGGACTCGCGTACAATGACCGAAACAGAGAGGATGATATACACTGAAACAGGGGAGCGAAACGAGACACAGGTGCGAGTACTGAGGACAGGAGTGTGACAGAGAGAAGGGAAACCAAGGAAACGGGGGAAAACTAGGCGAGACCAGAGAGGAGGGATAAGCTGGACGTGACACCAGGTTATAAAAGCTTGATTTAATTTAGAAGCTCAAAAATAATATAATTTTTTGAGGTAATTATTTACACAATAATTTGAGGTAAATAATCTATTGATTAATAAATTTTACAGTTATTTTTAGAATTAATATTTTTGTTTAGCACGTCATACATTTCAACCAATCTGGTTATTAGTTGTGTTGGTGTGTGCGAGGAATAATGCTGATCTGGATCTAGAACCTTCTTTTGGTTCAAGCGGTCGTCAGGAGTGGGTCGTTTCTGCAGAGGAATCAAGCTGAGATGAATGACATTTAAGAAATAAAAGCTGCTGGTTTATAAAGCCAAGCTGTTGTTCATCTAACCGCTGAGCTGTGGGACCTGATGGGCGATTCATTGGAAATCGATGAGCATTGAGAACTGAAAACACTCAGATTTTCGTATTGGTTTTATTGCTGGATTGTAAATTGGACCCTTTTCTGTGTTGAATGGTGAGCCTCCCTGAGTTTGAACCTGAGAAAGCTGTTCACAAGTCCTGAGTGTCACGGTGCAGCCCCTGACCCCTGCCCTTTGGGCGTGTGTTTACGTCGTCTGCGTCTGGACGTCTGTGTATCTTTGTGGGTGTGGATATGTCTGAATGTGTTGATTCGTCTCACCTGTGGTTCATCTCGTGATCACTCGGGGTTTATATGGTTTGTCTATTTAATGTGCGTTCGCACAGTGTCCCGTGCTCGTCTTTGAGTGTCACACGTCAGTGTGTGTTGTGTTATATGTGCGATTTCTGCGTGTTGAGTGTTCTCAATAAAGTGACGAAGTCTGCGAGCTGGATTTCCTGCCTCGTCCTTCCACCCGCACACAGCGTTACACTGAGGACGTCACAAATCTGTGAAGCCTTCTTTTAATTTTTTGAACTTTGTGTGTTTTGAGACCTCATCTCCATTGTGGTAGGAGGAAATTCTCACTTTTTTCCCGCAAGGGGACCTCTGGCACGTTCATTTACAGCCTGTGAAACACAAGGACATCTGCTACACAATTAAATTTATTGTGATAACTTGTTATTCTAAGGAGAAAAATGCTTACACATACATATTGATATAGGAACTAGAGGTGTGCCAAAAAATCGATTCATATATCAAAAATCGATTCTCATTAACTACGATTCAGAATCGATTTTAAATGTCCCAAAATCGATTCTAAGTTGCGTTACGTAATTACAAAATTACGCGAGACTTTACGCAGCAGGTTCTGGGACACACTCGTGTGCGGAAAGGTTTCAAAACAGATGGAGGAAATAGATGTTCAACCTGTTCCGTCTTCATTTAAGGCAAAAATATGGGTTCATTTTGGTATTTACGAATGCCAGGGAAGACCGAACTTGACACAATGTAGCTCTTGTGCAAGGCGTGTGTAACGCGATGAGCACGGGAACGTACACACAGCGTGAAATAATATAGAGAAGGGAGGACACGAGTGCTGGCTCGCAAAAAGCAATACATTTGACACTCGTCACATGTATTAGTGAGAGGGATACGCGCACAGCGACCCAGAACTAACAAACAAAACAACACGGGAGACTCGACGCGCAAGAGAATAGAAACCAAAACCGTGAGGGCATGGAGCAAATAGAAACAAAAAACAACGCGCAAAATACAACGCGGGAAAATTAACAGTTAACCGTAGTGAGACGGGAGAAAGAAACAAAACAACAACAGTAACTAAAAAACAGCGCAGATAAATGCAACGCGAAAACGAAACCAAGGACGCAAGAAGAAGTAATTGGCAAAAAACGCCGCAGCAAAATAAAACCCTTCCCAAAAATAAAGGCAAAACGGATAGGAAGAAATGCAGGATTGGGAAAACTTGAGATGAGTCAGGAAGCGACGCAGGAGATAGATACTCGAATAAGTAAAGAGAAAGCATAACAGAGAGGTGGCGAGACACCTGTGAGAGAAATTATTGATTATTGATTAATAACTATTAATTAGATTATGTTTAATTATTATAAGAGATCATTATGAACTTTATGATTTAGGACATGTCCATTCTGACTAAGCAGAAGGACTACAATAATGAAGTAGTGTGATTCAGTGTAACCATGTTTAGTTCATATTATGCATGTGTGCTACGTGACCCAGGTCAGGGAGAGTGCTGAGGGTAAGAGCACTCTGTTAACTGGTAGTCACTAGGCTACTAGTCTTGGGTCATTTAGCTTCCTCTGTGTTGAACTGATACATCAGTTGCTTCCGCTAACTCTAGGGAAGTCCATATTAGGAGATACACACATGTGAGACAAAGTAGCCTGCTGGACGCCTATGTTTTGGAACATGCTGTGCTTAAGATAACCTGCTGTTAGAACTGCTGAATTGTGTTTAAGATTGTATATAAGCAGGGGGAGCGCTCCCCTGCCTTCAGAGTTGTCATGCTTGAATGAGACTCTTATGTCTGTGTCTGTCTGTGTCTGTCTTGTATCTGTCTTTGTCCTATTTATATATATTTATATTTTTGTAATAAATTAATCATTTAACCACGTCTGAGTCCTCATCCATTTATTAGAAAATTTCCACGACAATTTGGCGTCACGAACAGGATCGGCGAGAGGCACCCCGGAAAGGCGGTGACTGATCTTCGAGGACGCTCCCCGGGGGATGAGATCCCTGGCTGGGCTGGGCAAAGTGGGAACCCCACGAGAAAAGGGAAAGTACCTATCCAGGGAGTGATGTCACCGCCAGTCTCCGGTGGTGTTCTCCGCCCGATTTAACGAAAATTGCAGTAAGTGGAAATTCTGTTTCATTTTTAGTTTATAAAATTCTAGGATTTTTTTTGTTTTTAAGTGTTAGATATCCGCCAGTGTCCGCCCGCCGGATGATCTCTGTTTATACAATAGGGATATGGCATATCACCTACAGGGATACAGAGAGGTATCGCCTGAAAATATAAAGTCTATACGGTGGGGATACTGCGATATCGCCCACGCGGGATAGGACTTAGCCTAGCGCCCGTCAGTCTGGCCAGAGATCCAGCTGGGCAGAAGCGCACTGATTAGACGTAATACAGTGTTGGCTAGCTCCGGAGCGGCAGAGATATCCGATAGGGGCGGGTGGAACTGTTTGTTACGTTGGTATGCAGTAGCGGATCTAAATTTTGAGGACTTTTTCTGGCGTGTTTAATTGATTTGGAATTTTTATTTATTTTTTTTTGGACCCCTCACAAAAAAAAAAAAAAAAAAAGTGTGAAGGGTCATCTCTGGGATTGTCTAGAATTATGAGTAAACATAATTTGGGTAAAATTGGTAAAATACATAGTAAGAGTAAAGCATCAGAGGCTCCTAATATAATCATAATAATAATAAATATAAGTGTGATTTACCAAATGACCAGAGATTATTTAGAAGATGTAACTCGACATGTGAATTTTTGGGCTAAGCATTATGGGTTTGTTTCAAAGGGAACATTGAGTGTAGACTATCTGCGCCGACTAGTTGAGAGAGTGAAAACAGAGCCCAAGGGCGCAGATAGAAAAACACGAAAGTATTTTGTTAAACATAAAGCAGATATGGAAGAAAAAGCAAAATGTTGGCTTGAAGAAGCCGAGAAAAGGCAAGCACGACAGGTAGGGATTAAAAGTGTACTAACAAAAGTCTCTCAGTGTGTTGTTGTAGCCGACCAGACCTCGACGCTGCCCCACCGAGATCTGCGCCAGCCATCCCGGCTCAGCAACTGCACCAACTGCAAGATGCACCCACAGCCGCTACCCCTGCCTCCCCCACCTCCACCGCCAGTTCCAGCACCACCAGCTCTGGCGCCACCACGACAGCAAACTCTGTCTGCCACACTTGCACTGCGAGCTCCAGTGCCATCAGTTCCCATCAGGTATCACAACCACAACCTCTGCCTCCTTCACTCCCACCAGCCCAACAGCTGCTGCTGCACCCAGGGCCGCTAGTCCCTTATGATGACGTCCGCCAGGCGATGGAGTGTGCCCGCCAGGCGATGGAATGCATCAACTGAACGATGGGAAGAGACTTCCCCAACACCACCATCACCACCACCACCACCCCCGCTGCGCGCACAGCCGCCACCACCACCCCCGCCGCCAGATCCACCCATGGCAACACACACAAGAAGCCGTGAGAAGCTCGCCACAGAAAGAAAGGGTCAGGTGATGCTTGAACTGACCACCCCAGGGTGCGCAACGACCTTTCCGATGGTCAAGGTTGCAGGCCCTGAAGGAGACATCATGGTCCACCGTCACTGGACAGGAGATGACATCATGAAGGCGGCGGTGGGCCTGGGTAAACCGACAGAGATGGGAGGTAAGCGCTTCGGCGAAGAACTAACAGCTTTTGTTCAGTCTTGTCATCCAGTCAAACAAGATAGACCGAGACCGGACACCAGGAGACGTCCATCTCCACAACACTGAGTGGGAACAGCAGCTGGACAGGAGGATCCAAACAGGCCCTACAGAGAGATTGTAGGACGCCTGGTCACAAGGCTGGAAGCTGCACACCCAGCCACTATCAACACGTCCAAAATAGCTGCATGTAAACAAGAAGATGGAGAACCTGTCAGCGACTTCCTCGTGAGACTGACCAGAGTTCACACCGACCACAGCGGACTTGTAGCACCAGCACACGAGCGGAGGCCAGCCCATGGGAAGCCCACCTGAGAAACAGCTTCCTGTTAAGCATGAGAAAAGACATAAGTGACCTCATCAGAGCCCAGTGCATTGGGTACAACAACGCTACCCTGAAAACCATAGAAGATCATGCCAAGCATCACGAGGCACAGCTGGCATGGAGAGTGAACAAGAAAATCCAGAAGCAAGCTGAGACCATGGTGCAGAGAACTCACAGAGAACGCGGGAGGGGCCGCGTCAGAGGCTGAGGAAGAAGACGAGGTGGATGGGGACGAGAGAGTTACCCCAGAGGAGAGGTGGTGAATGTTACAACTGTGGAAAACTAGGACACTTTGCAAGAGGTGGTCCTGAAAATAAAGAAAATGCTGAGCAGAGAAACAGAACTTTCAGAGATTGATGGGCAGCGGAGAGGCTGGACGGTACAGGACCACTGGAAGATGACAAAAGGAAAGTAACTGGTTTAAATTATAATTTAATTTATCAATGCTTGCAGAAGATTAGTGAAGGGCCGCAGGGCCTGCCTAAAATAACATTGACTGTAAACTGCACTAAAATAAAAGTTTTTGGTTTATAGTGGTGCCACCCATTCAAAGAAAAAAAAAAAAGCCTCTCAGATGTAAATGAAATAATACATTTGAACATGAATTTTTAATTTTAACTGCTAAATGTATGTTATGGGTTGTGACTTAATGTATAAATTGGGCCTGAGTAGCAGGCCTGAGGGGTTGTTTGTGCAGTGGGAGTCAGCTGTGTTGGGGTTCAGTTATCAGCAGGAGTTCCACTGTATGCTTATGAGCTGCAGAGTGCAGGAGGAGAGTGTTGGGAACACTTCATGTGTGAAGTGTGTAGTTTGTTGCCAGGTGATTTGATGTTGAGACCGTAGGGGTCACTGCACTGCACGCTGCATGTGAGTGAGGGCCCCGATAGAGGTTTTGAGGATAAATTTGATGTTGGAAAACATGATTGCTTGGTTGTCACTGCTATTGTGTGGGATTGCGTGTGGGCTGCGGCAATGGTGCAAACCACATTAGAACAGGAAGACCTGTTCTCATTTCCTTGATCTAAACCACACGTGTCACTAGCAAACGTGTGCGAGGAGCCACAATGGCAGGACATCGGTGAATGGATGACAGAGATGTCTGACATTACCAAATGGGAGAGAGTTCCTGGCAGGAACACCATGTTTAGCCCTAGCAGGAGGGCGTGAATGCAGCCGGCGCCTTGCTGGCTCCCCTGCAGGCGGGGAGTGGAACTGATTAACCCCCTTGGTATTTTTTTTTAGCCGCCTCCCTTACCCTCTCAGAGAAAAAAAAATGAGAGGAAGAGGAACTCAGAACTGTTCCTGCAGCATTATGGGCACAAGGTAAGAGCGATGTTGGGGCTCATGCAGGGGGTGTGAGCCCATACACATCACCCCAAAATCTGACTATAGGCCAAAACAACATCAATACCCTTTGAAGCCTGAGGCGCTCAAAGGAAATAAGGCCAGTTTTTCCAATCACTTAGGCAAGCTGGAGTGATCGTACTGTGCCCTGACTCACCCGTACACACTCCAATTTTTCCAGTTAAGAAAACAGGGCGGGAAGAATGGCGATTTGTGCAGGATTTGCTGGCTGTCAATGCAGCAGTACACGTTAGAGCCCCAAAAGTGCCAAATCCTCACAATATTCTTTCCCAGATTCCCCCAGATAGCCAGTGGTTCAGTGTAGTGGCCCTAGCAAATGCATTTTCAGTGCATCCAGATAGCCAGTACTGGTTTGCATTTTCCTTTGAAGTAAAAAAAAAAAAAAAAAACATACACATCACCCACCATTTACAATGCAGCGCTGCGAGACAGTCTGGCCTCTCTGAAACTTCCAGAGGGCATTGTACTGTTGCACTACGTAGATGTTCTGATACTCTGTGTAAACACATGAGAAGTATGCAAAGAGAGCCACAGTGGCATTGCTACATCACCTAGCAAGGGAAGGCCACAAGGTTCCTAAGCAAAATTGCAATATTGCTGAAAAAAGTGCACTTCCTGGGTCATGACGTAGTATGTATTGAAACTCTGACACAACAAACAGATAAAAATAACATTTGTTAAAGAGAATAAGCCCGTTTGAACAAATGAGTCTTAAGAACAGTTTTGAATTCTGAAATAAAAGTTCAGAATTGATGTGTGTGTTCAGTGTTCGTATGTGTGTGGGGAGTGTTGACGTTAAAGGACCAGTGTTTTGACTCAAGCCCACAGTGACAGACAGAGGCCAGTAGCCTACTTTTCAGGAAAACTAGACCCCGGGGCAGCCGGGGTGCGGGCACTGGTAGCATTCAGAGATATAGTGGGGTACGCTCAACTCGCACTTCGGGTCAAACATGCTGTTTTTTGAATTTTACAGGACCAGAGGAAAAAAAAAGCACATTTATCCACACAGAGGTTTTGGAAACGATATCACTCCTGCCACATTATTCTGCTCAAGCAGCTGAGCTCACCATTCCTTACCAGCTCAAGGTCAAAGATAAAGCACCAACTGATCTCACAACTACAATCATCAAATGTGCCGCACACACCAGAACAGGCGACACAGTAGCAAAAGGCAATGCCTTCACAGACTCCACAGCCCAAAACACAGTTTTGCAGGCTCCAAACACACAAATGATGCTAACGGATCACAGTAACAGAGAAGACACACCCTTAACAACCAGAGCAATACAAACACAAGCCACAATGAAAGACAAACAGAGATGGGCAAAAGGGGGGGTGCAAAACAATGAGGGGAGTCTGGACACACACACGGAGACAGGTAAGACGTGTGTCCCTACAGCCTACATGAGAGGACTGATTGAAATTGCTCATAGTAGGAGTCACAATGAGCAAAGGGGGGATAGTGGCATGCACTAGCATGCACTAAGAATAACCACACTCACCCAAAATTTTTATACACGATGTCTGGTATCCCACCACAGGGGGATAACAGACCTAAACATGCACCCGCCGGACACCTGCCGCCGACCGAACCCTTTCAACACTGGCAAATTGATCTTGTTGAACTAACACCTGCTGAAATACAGGCTTGTGTGTATGTATGTCTAGCAAATGGATGGAGGCCTTCCCCACCACAAAGCAGAATTCAGATACGGTGGCAAAGATGCTACTAAGGCAAATAATCCCACGATGGGGGTTACCCAGGAGCAGTGCAGAGAGCCAATGGCACAATTAAGGGGGGGGCTTTCTAAACTAACTCAGGAAACAGGATTGAAATGTCTGCCTCTGGTTTTGTGGCAGAGCAGCACTCTGCCCCAAGCTCGCACAGGCTTATCAGCCTTTGAGATCGTGTATAGGAAAATAAACGACTGCGACTCGAATGACCAGGTGTCACGAGCCGGCATTCGCAACATGACATTTGACACCGCCCCTGTTGAGGGAGAGTGGTGTCTATGCTCAGAGGAGGCCTTGAAGGCCATCTTTGGATAGAGCACACCAAGTGCCAGGTTGATCTGGTAGCAACAGCCAGAGATGAATCAACATGCACCATTAGACTAAATAACTCCTCTGCAAAATGGAGTTTCACCTCCTGTCATGGCATCGTGAACCCAGTAACAGATTGGGTGACGATGTGGGCATGCAGAGAGAAAACCTACTCTGCTCTACCTGAGAGATCATACAACGGGTGTCACTGTTCCTCGGAGGAGGAACTGCAGCAACAATGAATAAGATCAATGGACTTGAATGGCAAGTTCTGACTTGGGCTTCTCGTACTGAGACTGCCCTGGACCTATTAAACAAGAAGTGAAAGAAATTAGACAAGTATAGGTCCAGAATAGACTAGCTTTAGACCTCCTCCTCAGAAAAGAAGGAGATGTGTGTAAGAAAATCAATGTTTCATGTTGTTTCAGCATTCCAGATTACTATGATAATATTACTGATTTAATTGATCACATGAAGGCCGAGGTTCAAGAACCTGGTTTGGGTGGATCACTTCATGGCTAGGCCCATGGGGACATTGGATGCTGACTATGATTTTACCAATTGTAATAATCATTTAGCTGTTGTTGTGTTTGCTGCCTTGTATTTTGTCTTGCTGTTCGTCGTGGCTTACTGGCCTTATGCGTCAGCATTTTCAGATGGCCTTGCACGACGACTTAAAGGAGCCTGAGATAGCAGACTCCTTGGGACGTCTGTTTAAGGAAGACGTCTGGGACGACCTGGCGACTGGCTGGGTTGTGCCCGATGGCCCTGAGCAGCTTAACTGACACTAGAGCCTGTTTTAAGTTGATATTCTATGATGAAATTAATGATTTATTCTCTCCTTTTTAATGATTACACAGAATCAAAGGGGGGAAGTGTGAGAGAAATTATTGATTATTGATTAATAACTATTAATTAGATTATGTTTAATTATTATAAGAGATCATTATGAACTTTATGATTTAGGACATGTCCATTCTGACTAAGCAGAAGGACTACAATAATGAAGTAGTGTGATTCAGTGTAACCATGTTTAGTTCATATTATGCATGTGTGCTACGTGACCCAGGTCAGGGAGAGTGCTGAGGGTAAGAGCACTCTGTTAACTGGTAGTCACTAGGCTACTAGTCTTGGGTCATTTAGCTTCCTCTGTGTTGAACTGATACATCAGTTGCTTCCGCTAACTCTAGGGAAGTCCATATTAGGAGATACACACATGTGAGACAAAGTAGCCTGCTGGACGCTTATGTTTTGGAACATGCTGTGCTAAAGATAACCTGCTGTTAGAACTGCTGAATTGTGTTTAAGATTGTATATAAGCAGGGGGAGCGCCCCCCTGCCTTCAGAGTTGTCATGCTTGAATGAGACTCTCATGTCTGTGTCTGTCTGTGTCTGTCTTGTATCTGTCTTTGTCCTATTTATATATATTTATATTTTTGTAATAAATTAATCATTTAACCACGTCTGAGTCCTCATCCATTTATTAGAAAATTTCCACGACACACCATTAAACGATAAGCAATCACAGAGAAAGCGGAGACTGGCTGAGAACGTACGGTTACGCCAGTATAGTCTGGGACTGACTCTGGTGTCCCTAGCCACGGCTGGGGGAACAGCATCCGAGCCAGCCCTGACAGCTTGTAAAATGAAGCTCAAGAATTTTGGTAACAACAAAAAGCATTTTATTTTACCAAAGCACATTATTTTTGTTAATTAAATGTGAAAGACACTTTATTTTCTGTATTTGTCATTCTGTCTTGCAAAGCAGACTGTAGTAGATCATGCAGATTTTATAGACTTAAGCAGAAATTTTTATAAATCAAATCGTTTTTTGAATCGAAAATCGTTTTGAATTGAAAATCGATTTTGAATTGAATTGTGGCCCCCGGAATCGAATCGAATCGTGAGATAGTAAACAATTCCCACCCCTAATAGGTACCGCTACCCGGGTAATAGCATAATATTGGTAATTGTTAATGTTTTTCCACTTGGTTTCTATACATATATGTATATATTTTTTGTACTGTTTCTCTGATTCTGAATGCCTCCTCTTGATCCTCTCTTCCTCCATATACGCTTCCACCGACACCCTCTTAAGTTATTCCAGTGGTATAATATTAGCCGATAGGAGATCCAGCTGCCCTGATCTCGGGTTTACTCGGATCAGTGCCAGCAGATCTTCCCGAGGGTAGATCATCCTTCCTGGGTGAGTGGAAGAAGGCCAAGTTGGCACCAAGCAACACCCGTTTACAGGAATGAAACTTCTGATCAAAACCGAGAGAAGGGTCGTACACAGAGCACATGATGTGAACATTCGATAAGCCTTCATATTTCCACTCACAACAAAAATATTAGCAAACATTTGCTAGCAAACGCAGACAAACAAATTAAGCTACCGGAGTCGCTCAGAGCATAGCGTAAAATTCAGAGCATAGCGTGCTTTTAGTTTTCAACTCCGTTTAAGTGTGTCAGTGTATTTTATCAGACATGTCACTGTGTGGTTCTCTTACAGAGATGGAGTGTGTCTGGGTGGTGATTCTGTTCCTCCACTGGTCTCTCTCAGGTACTGTAACCTCCATCACAAAACATTCTGTAAAACCCTAACTCTTCAATACCAAGAGTCCAGTGCACAGCACATATTAGAGCAGGGGTGCCCAATACGTCAATCGTGAAGGAAGTGTGGGTAGATCACATGACATTAAAAAGTAGGAGATGAATGACAGGCTATCATCCATCTGCACTGACAGTTGTCTTTTGATTGACATACAGGGTAGCCAATCTGACCTCTGAACTTCTGACCATCTACGCATGCGCGTTAAACCGCGTGAACTTGTTATCTTGCTGTGTAGCTAGCCTCCAATTTATTTAAACTAAATATAACAAAGGGTATAAAAATGAGTGCCGTAGCTGGTCTGAGTAAAGCCTAAAACCTACCACTTCCATACAGAATGGGAGGATGTTTTTCATGATGTCATATTTTAAGTGCGTTTGCCTCATCTGTCAGTGTGCCGTTGCTATTCCAAAGAAGGGAAACGTGTAGCGGCATTTTCGGACTGTTCATAAAAACTATGACATTGACTTTCCTCCAAAAGCGAGCTGAGAAGGAGAAAAGCGAAAGAACTAAAATACCAGTTGTCCGAACAGTCATTCTTCTCACATCTGACCACAAAAGCGAAGGCAGCCACAGAAGCATCGTTTTGGGTGTGTCACTTCATTGTTAAACACAAGACGTCCTTCCAAGACAGAGATAAGAGGCATTTGCTGAAGCCACTAATTCCTTGTTCTGAGACTTTTAGAACAAATCTGAAATATTATCTTCAATTGAATATTATCTTCAATCAGCCGCGTTTATCTACTGAACTGAATAAATTTAACTGAACTGATCAGTTTCCGAACGGTGCCTGTAGCATTTCACGTGCGACATATTTGGCTTTCAGCCGGTGTTGTGTAGAATTCTGACTCCCCTTGTTTATCCGCATAAAGACGCTATAGATTATACTGTCGATTTAAGTCTGTCACGTAGGGCTACGCCCCCCTCTCTAGCTGTCAGTCACCTGCTTGTCTGTCACCATGGTTTCCCTCTGCCTGCAACGCCCGCATCATCATTGTCTTCACCTGTGACTTGTTCAGTTCCATGTATTTATAGTCCCTGTGTTTCTGTAGTTGGTTGTCGGTTATTTTGTGGATTCACGGACGTAATTGGGGGGGGGGGGGGGGGGGGACACAAAAACCACTTTTTCAAAAGCTGGTTTTTGTCTCCCCCCCCCCCCCCCCCCCCCCCCCGTTTTTACAGTTAAAACCAAATATTTAAATAGCGATGGAGCCATGTCCCCCCCACTTTTTAACGGTCAAAAAACAAATATTTAAATAGCAACAAATCTAGCGCTAGGACCATGCAGAAAACAACCGCTCCGGTAACACTCAGCTCTGGTACGTTCTCCCCCAACACACACACACCCCCCCTCGGTCAACGATCTGGCATGCCCATTTGTGTCCCCCCACCTATGAAATCAAAATTACGTCCATGTGTGGATTGGTGTTCTGTGCTCTGTCGTCGCTGCTGTCCGGTATTTACTTTCTCTGTTGTTTTACTTCCTGTTGTTGTTTCCCTGCCTCGTTCATTTTGTGATCATCTTAGTCATGTGTATTTGTCTTGTTCCGGTTGCCCTCCTAATATGACCCATGCCTGCCCGTTTGACCATGACTTTGGTATCCCCTTTATTAAATCTCGCTTTCCTCAGCGTTTGTGTCCGCCTCTTCGCTCCGCAGCACGAGCTACGTTAGTTTCTGTGCATAAATAAGAGCTAGACTTTTTTTAGACCCCATCTTTGGAGGACTTCTTTGTTTTTATGTACGGATCAAATGATAACAATTCTGTATAATACAGTACAATAGTGATAACAATAAATGGGGTTAGGTGGACCATACAGGAGAGGAGAGAAAAGAGGGGGAGAGAAAAGGGGAGAGAGTAAAAAGGGAAAAGACAGAAGGTCAGGAAAAAAACACAGCTCAAATAACCACTGGAATGGTTCACCAACTGCCAACTTCCTAAAAGAAGAGCAGAAAGTGAACCTGAAACATACCCCAGTGGCTGGGAGAGGGAGAGCCCAGACAGCACCCTCCTAACCACGGAGCACAGGCCCAGGGGAACAGAGCGGCCCCACGCCCCCGAGAGCCACCCATCACCCAGCAGGGCCCCTCTCCCGCCGAGAAGCCCCGAACCGCCCCAAACTACAACAGCCCAGGGGAGCGGGCCAACCGCCACGCCGGAGCACCAGGCCGGGCCCCAAAACCCCAAGCCGCCCCCCTCTGGAGTGGAGCAGTAACCACAGGGGAGCAGCGGGAGTGGACCGGGCACGACCAGACCCAGATCCAGAACCAGCTGTCCTCACACATACACTCAAACTCATATATACATTCACCCCCTTATATTCACCCACACACATATTCACTCACACACCTGCACCCTCATATACACCCACACATCTTCGTTCACACCCATATACATTCCTACATACATCTACACACCGCCTTAAATACACCCTCATTATATATACACCCACACACACACACCCACTAATATAGACCTTAACACACATACACCTACACGCACAGGTACATCCACACAAACATATACACTCCCACACACATTCACCCACACCCATAAACACTCCTACGGGCATATTGTAACAATCTGACCAACTCGGGCGTTGCTAATAAGGTTCAAGGTCTAATTGGGGGAGTACAAACCATGCAAACACCAGACTACCACAGAGATTGTTCAGGTTACTTTTTCCTCAGCATTTCTCTTTCAAAATAAGTCTCCCTCTCTGGGAATTAACAAGAAAGTGTTTCAAAATATATATGGACAAATATAGGGAAAACCAGACACAATCAAAAAAGAAACCACACTCCCTCTCAATGCGTCTCAATGAACAGTCAGAGACAATTAGGGACTTTACTCTGCTGGGTAAACTAAACCAACACTACCAGGAATGAGTGTCAATAAAGACTATATAGCCCACAGGTTCCCTTATGTAGCGGTGTCACAATATATACACCCACAAATATATGTACACATTCACCCTAATATATACACACTCACTCACCCCCCCACCCACCTATACAAAAAGAGACAAAGAAACACACTCATCCACATACACTCCGAGGCGGGGGCTAATGGATGGCCTACCCAGGATCGGCTGCAGCCCCAGGATGTCACAAGCCCAGTCCTGCGCACCAGCGTCCAAGTTCTTCCCCGGCAGGGAGCAGGAAACGGTTGAAGGAAGGCATTCCCCCCCCTACACCCCCAGTGCTGTGTTGTGTGTAGGTGTATATTACATTTACATTTATGGCATTTGGCAGACGCCCTTATCCAGAGCGACTTACATCTCATTGTTATACAAGTGAGCAGTTGAGGGTTAAGGGCCTTGCTCAGGGGCACCTCAGTCATGGCCTCAGGTCTGGGAATAGAACCCACGACCCTCCGGTCACAAGGCCAGTTCCCTAACCACCAGGCCATGACTGTATATGCATATATGGTAGTGTGTGATACTATGGTGTAGTTAAAATTGAGGGGACATACGGGAATTGCTGGGACAAACGTGGCCAACGCCCCAGGCCACTGGTCAGTGTTTGTCTACACCGTTCCCTCAAAGGGCCTCGGTGTCTAAAGTGCAATAAAAACTGAGGGACAGACAGGTAGAGAAGAGCTAGACTTTAATTATCCATCACAGCAAACGACACGGCATTATCTATGTCCAAAGCCACACTGGCTCAAGGGTGTTAATTATTTTAAATAAAATACACACTGGCTATACCGAAGTTCACCTCTGACCATGACATCGCAGTATTACAGCAGTATTATGTGTAAATATCTAGTTAGGACAAAACTAAAGTGCTCAATGAACTAAGTTATAATCACTGTAACTCCCGAATATCATCTGTAGCGTCTTCATGCGTGTGCAAATGAGGGGAGTCGGATTCTGCCATGGAGTTAGAATTTGGCACGACATATTTGTTTGAAAAAAATTATATATAAGCCTAATTTTGTCACTGTGCTGTTCATGTGTGCTGTTTGTGCCACAGTCGCCCCCGTGTGGTGAACAAGTGTAGATGTGACCAGCACAGAATCAGTTAATGAGACTGACCAGCTGGTTACTGGTTATGACCGACCATGTGGGAAACCAGCCAGTTCCAGTTACCGGCTGATCGATCGATGCATCTGTAGCTGTTTATTTGTAGAGTGAGGAGTCAGCACCAAAATAATTCCTGTTATTTAAATATATATATTTTTTAAAAGTCAGTGTGTCTGATCTCTGAACAGGTACAACAGTGTTATGTGTTTGTCTAGGATTTAAAACATAACAAGAGCAGAAGGGTAAAAGGAAAACCAGGATAAGAGACTCACTGTGTTTAATATAGTTATGAGAGTATTATGGTATAATAAGTGTTGACTGTGTTCAATATAGTTATGAGAGTATTATGGGTATCATAAGTGTTGACTGTGTTTAATATAGTTATGAGAGTATTATGGGTATCATAAGTGTTGACTGTGTTTAATATAGTTATGAGAGTATTATGGGTATCATAAGTGTTGACTGTGTTTAATACAGTTATGAGAGTATTATGGTATCATAAGTGTTGACTGTGTTTAATACAGTTATGAGAGTATTATGGTATCATAAGTGTTGACTGTGTTTAATACAGTTATGAGAGTATTATGGTATCATAAGTGTTGACTGTGTTTAATACAGTTATGAGAGTATTATGGTATCATAAGTGTTAACTGTGTTTAATACAGTTATGAGAGTATTATGGGTATCATAAGTGTTGACTGTGTTTAATACAGTTATGAGAGTATTATGGGTATCATAAGTGTTGACTGTGTTTAATATAGTTATGAGAGTATTATGGGTATCATAAGTGTTGACTGTGTTTAATACAGTTATGAGAGTATTATGGGTATCATAAGTGTTGACTGTGTTTAATATAGTTATGAGAGTATTATGGGTATCATAAGTGTTGACTGTGTTTAATACAGTTATGAGAGTATTATGGGTATCATAAGTGTTGACTGTGTTTAATACAGTTATGAGAGTATTATGGTATCATAAGTGTTGACTGTGTTTAATATAGTTATGAGAGTATTATGGGTATCATAAGTGTTGACTGTGTTTAATATAGTTATGAGAGTATTATGGGTATCATAAGTGTTGACTGTGTGTAATACAGTTATGAGAGTATTATGGTATCATAACTGTTGACTGTGTGTAATATAGTTATCAGAGTATTATGGTATCATAAGTGTTGACTGTGTTTAATATAGTTATCAGAGTATTATGGTATCATAAGTGTTGACTGTGTTTAATATAGTTATCAGAGTATTATGGTATCATAAGTATTGACTGTGTTTAATATTGTTATGAGAGTATTATGGGTATCATACGTATTGACTGTGTTTAATACAGTTATGAGAGTATTATGGTATCATAAGTGTTGACTGTGTTTAATATAGTTATGAGAGTATTATGGGTATCATATTGACTGTGTTTAATATAGTTATGAGAGTATTATGGTATTATAACTGTTGACTGTGTGTAATACAGTTATGAGAGTATTATGGTATCATAAGTGTTGACTGTGTTTAATATAGTTATCAGAGTATTATGGTATCATAAGTGTTGACTGTGTTTAATATAGTTATGAGAGTATTATGGGTATCATACGTATTGACTGTGTTTAATATAGTTATGAGAGTATTATGGTATTATAACTGTTGACTGTGTTTAATATAGTTATGAGAGTATTATGGGTATCCTAATGCTCGAGGATTTCAGGAACTGACCAGGACAAATAATAATCAAAACAGGTTTATAAAACAAAAGCAGCTAACTTAACTATATACAGTGAATAAACAAAGAAACAACAAAAACATTTTCCTGACTCCCTATAACACACAGAGACAAAATGAGGTTAAATTAAATGGCATCAAGTTCCCTACTTCCCATTACCATGACAACACACTAAATAACACACTGTAATACACTATGATACAATCACAACCCAGCTGACCACAGACCACACAGAGTCTGGTATACTCTGAACAAATGCTTCATGTATACATACACACATATATACACTGTTTACCTGCACATAACACTACAGTCTGAGTAATAACAGCTACATATCTGGTTCTGATTACCTGTGACATCAGTGTTTACCTTTGACACCTGGATCATGAGAATATTCACCCACATGTCCTTTAAACACACGGTGTGAAATCACCTCTATACATCAGACATGGTGATGTGTGTAATGTGTGGAGTGAATGTGAACATCCATCATGGTGGTGTTTCTCCTTACAGGAGCTCAGTACTTTGATCTGGAGGGTGAAGATGTTGTTGTTGCTGCTGCTGGTTCTGACGTCACTCTGCCCTGTTCACTCACACCACGTATGAGTGCTGTGGACATGGAAGTGAAGTGGACCAGGCAGGATCTAGGAGACACACTGGTGCATCACTATAAGAATAAACAAGACCAGACTGATCAGGATCCGTCATACATGAACAGAACATCTCTGTTTATAGAGAAACTACAGCAGGGCAACACCTCACTGCTACTGAAGAAAGTTCAAGTGTCTGATGGAGGACAGTACAGATGTCGGGTTGATTCTGAACATAAGCAAGATCAAATCAATGTTCTACTTAAAATTGAAGGTATCCTTCATCATACTTTACAATTAAAGGTCCTGTTTGAATAAGTGTGTATGTAAACAGAAACAGGATGATGCTGTGTCAGACTCTTTGGTATTTTAACCCACAGCTGTTGTTGGAGGAACCCCAGAGATCACCGTCCTGGGTACTGGTGTCTCAGGTGGGGTTCTTCTACAGTGTGAATCTCGAGGCTGGTGGCCTGTTCCTGATCTCCAGTGGTTGAACAGTGAAGGAGCTGAACTGTCTGCTGAGTCATGTGGAGATCTTAAAGGTTTTAATGTGAGACTCCAGCTCACTGCACACAAGAGTAACAACAACGTCTACATCTGCAGATTGAAACAGGGGCAGATTATGATGGAGAAACAGATCGACATCACTGGTAATTACTGAAAACATTCAGAAGTATCAAAGTAATGACCAACGTAGTCAGTATATTTATATTAGAGAATGTTTTTATTATTGCTTATACTGTGTTATATTTATACTTCTTTCTTGAAACAGTCTGTGTGTGCACATATGGATCTTTAATCTGAATCTTTATCATTGTGTTCAGATCATTTACCCAAACCTGACTACACAGCTGCCATCACTGTTCCAATTACACTGATCCTGCTGTCAGCACTCGTGTGTGTTGTGGTATATTACAGAAGGAGAGGTAAACCAGTATCTGTCTCTCACTATAATCCTACACCTCAGTCCTCATATCTGTCTGTACTAGAAGGGTCTCAGATTAAGATCCAGTTCACCAGAACCTTAGAGCTGATCATTAAATTATTAAATGTGTCTGATTTACAGCTCAAACATGCATATGGCTTACGTCTCCATGACGATATCACTGGAGTTACTGACCAGCATCACAGAAACAAATATTACAACAAATGAACCAGCTGGTTCTGACATTAAACCGCAGTTAGCAGATGAGACGTTATTATTTTAATGCCATAAATCTACATCAATTTTAAGCAATTTTTTTGGATGTATGATAGCATAGCACAACACTGGTTCACAAAAGGCTCCACAAATTACTCCCATATTTTGTGAGTGATGTATGATATGTGCCACAAATAACACAGGGAGGGAGAAGATACCACAGAACCCACCAGGTGCCACAGAACCCACCTGGTGCCACAAAACCAACCAGGTGCCACAAAACCAACCAGGTGCCACAGATCCCACCTGGTGCCACAGAGAGCACCTGGTGCCTGACCTTCCCTTTAAACACCTACAAATGGGTTTAATTGTACTGAGCCCAGCTGAGGGGAAGAACTGTCTAGTAATAGTAGATATGTTCTCCAAATGTATTGAAGCCTTCATCAAAACAGGATGTATCAGCTGTGGCAAAGGCCCTCCTGAAATCACCCCCAGATGGGGAATAGCTGAGAGAATAACAGATCATAGCAGTGATAACAGAACCACTTCTGTGAATGAAGCTTTAACCTTGGTGAGTGAATATCTAGTGTCTGAGTTGAAACAACACTGTGCCTACAACCCATAGAGGTGGAGCAGTGGAGAGAGAAAACAACACCTTTAAAAACAAACTCGCGTACATGGATTACACAAGGGTGAAAACAGAGAGGGAGAGAGAGAGAGAGATAAATAAGAAAAGCATTTTTATATGTCTACATATTACTTATGAAAAATAATAAAGTACGAAGTAAATCCTGTTTCCCATCTTATGCATGTTTTCTTCAACATTTTTAATATCTCTGGTCTCAGTTTGTTAGGTAGACTATTCCGCTAATATGGTGTGATAACCCGTTTTTGATGTTGTCGGGTTTGTCCATTTCACAGTGAGCATCATGCACTTGTGTGAGATGATTCAGGTACTGTAGAGTTGTTTCCTTGTTGGTCTGTTTGCAACTGGAGATTTTAGACATATCCATCCTGATAGGAAAGACATTATGAATTTCTGTTGCCAACTCCTTCATCATTTGCCAATAACGGTCGTTTCCCTCTTTCACCCAGTCCGTGTTGTTTAACAGCCGAATCTTTGTCATGTCCGGTCACTGTTTTAGGTTCAAGAACCTTTGCAGCTCGAGTGACGTAGGCTTGAATTCTCGGCGAAACACTTCCAGCTCGGTCCCAAACTTTTGTCCCCTTTTGTTAATGTCCATGTTCTCATAACCATCACTGGTTTGTCCTGCCCCTCTACTTCTACATCGGGCAGGTCACTTGGTCGGGCGTGGCTGTTGAGCAGAGGTATGAGGACCATCACTGGCTTCAGGACAAGCAGCAACAGGGGAGTGGAGGACAGTGTGGACAGGGCAAATGAGTTAAACTTGTTTTTTAACAGATTCAACACTACAAGCCCTGACCTCCCCCTCCCTGACCTCCCCCTCCCTGACCTCCCCCTCCCTGACTCATCGGCTGCCACGCCTCAACAGCCCACTCCATCCCCCCTGCCTCCCCCTCTGGAAAGCCCCCCCCCACCGGTGATAGTCCACTTCACACCTACACCCCTCCTCCACCAGTGACCTCTACTGTGTATCTCACAGTTGACCAGGTGAGAAGACGGCTACAGAGACTCCACACGAACAAGGCTGCAGGCCCTGATGGTGTCCCCCCCCCCAGGGTGCTTAAAGCCTGTGCCAGCCAACTTTGTGGAATCCTGCAGTATGTCTTCAACATGAGCTTGGGTCTCCAGAAGGTCCCTGTGATGTGGAAGACGTCCTGCATTGTTCCTGTGCCAAAGACTTCGAGGCCCAGTGACATCAAGGACTACAGGCCAGTGGCATTGACATCCCACATCATGAAGACCATGGAGAGACTTGTCCTGGAGCAGCTCCGGCCCATGATCCAGTCTCTTCTAGACTCCCTTCAGTTCAGCCTTGTCTGAGAGTTGAGGATGCCATCATCTACCTGCTGAACCGAGTCTAGGCCCACCTAGATATGCCAGGCAGCACTGTGAGGGTCATGTTTTTTTACTTTTCCAGTGCATTTACCACCATTCAGCCTGCTCTTCTGGGTGACAAGCTGAACGTGATGCAGGTAGACGCCCCCCTCGTGTCCTGGATTGTTGACTACCTGACTGGCAGACCACAGTATGTACGTCTGCAGCACTGTGTGTCAGACAGAGTGGTCAGCAACACGGCAGCCCCGCAAGGAACTGTTCTGTCTCCCTTCCTCTTCACCCTCTACACCACTGATTTCAAGTACTGCACAGAGACCTGCCACCTCCAGAAGTTTTCTGATGATTCTGCACTAGTTGAATGTATCAGCAGGGGTGATGAAGAGGAGTACAGGGCGATGGTGAAAGACTTTGTTACGTGGTGTGAGCTGAACCATCTACAGCTCAACATGACAAAGACAAAGGAGCTGGTGGTGGACCTGAGGAGAGACAAAACACAGGTGACCCCTGTTTCCATCAGAGGGGTCAGTGTGGACACTGTGGAGGACTATAAATATCTGGGCGTACACATCGACAACAAACTGGACTGGGCTAAGAACACCGACGCCCTCTACAAGAAGGGCCAAAGTCGTCTCTATTTCCTGAGGTGGCTGAGGTCCTTCAATATCTGCAGGACCATGCTGAGGATCTTTTATGAGTCTGTAGTGGCCAGTACCATCCTATACATGGTGGCATGCTGGGGCAGCAGGCTGAGGGTGGCAGATGCCAACAGACTCAATAAACTGATCTGAAGAGCCAGTGATGTTGTGGGTGTGGAGCTGGACACGCTGACGGCAGTGTCTGAGAGGAGGACACTGTCCAAGCTGCGCACCATCATGAACAACGGCTTCCACCCTCTTCATCTCACAGTGATGAGACACAGGAGCACATTCAGTGCAAGACTCATTCTGCCTAAATGCACTACAGAACGCCACAGGAGGTCCTTCCTACCAGTGGATATCAAACTTTACAACTCCTCTATTACAACATGACACCGCCCACATGTACAGTCATATTTTATAATATAATTTTATATATTATATTTTACTTTATTTATTATATATTGTATTATAAGTCCTTATATTTTTAGATGTGCATATTGCAATTTTCTTTCTTGCTGTAAATTACTTCTTGGGAGTGCTTATACCTATTATAGGTTGCTACTGTAATAAGTGCAATTTCCCCCTGGGATCAATAAAGTATTTCTGATTCAGAAAATTGTGGTTGCGCCATAACATTTGGTCTGTAGTGTCATGTAGTAGATGAGAGAATCTGTAGTTCAGTCCCATCAGTGTGTGTGAACTTAACCATCACTCTCTCTCGTGTGTGTGAACTTAACCATCACACTCTCTTGTGTGTGTAGCTGACATGTGTCTGAAGAGAGAAGGTGAACGTCGTCTCCATGGGGTGAACTTCACTGATGCTCATTTGGAACATGTAGAACACGTACTGTTAATTTCAGAAGAGAATCTGGATGAGTTTGACCTGAAGAAATATGACCCATCAGAGGAGAGTTTTCTGAAGATGAAGAATGTGGTCTACGCCTGCAGAAAAGCACAGTGAGTATTTTCATTAATAACATTAGAGCTTTAACTGTGTGTGTGTGTGCGCGCGCGCATGTGTCCATGCAAGAGTGCACAAGAATAATGTTATTTCTACATTATGGAGAAATGATTGTTCAGTAGAATACAGCCAGCAGTTATAACACCTTTATTAATTGCGCGTGGTGAGAGCTCCATACACACTTAACACGAATGCTCTGAACACACTTACCGAGCGCTCTCCCTGTTGTCCGTCCTCTTCCTCATAACGATAAATTTGTGAAAAACAGTATTACCTGTGGAAGTGCACCTGTACATGGGCAATAAACCCAAAAAAATTGCGGATTCAATTCTGGTTGGCCGCTGATGTTGAGACAAAATACATCCACAACGCAAATCCCTATCTAGGGAAAGATGCAGCAGAACGGCTGGTTGTCCTTAAACATCATGTTGTGTTTGATGGGTTTGATGGAACCTTTTCCTGGGTAAAGGAAGAAATGTAAAGACTGACAATTTATTCACTTCATTGGCACCAGCAAGCAACCTTTTGGTAAACAAAACTGCCATTGTTGGTACAATGAATACAATCAGACGTGAGATGCCCCCATGTACACAGACACAGTCTGAAATATTTTCCACCAAGGTGTTGAGGACTGTAATGTTTTACCAGGCAAAACCTAAACGGTGTTGAGGGTTAGAAAAATCACATGAATGCATACTGAGCACAGTGCCTCAGACAGTTTCAACTGATAATTGCACAAAGAAATTAGGCTATTTCCTATGACACCACCACTAAGTGTGGCATTGATATGTGACTGGCCAGTAACGGTTCTACAACCTCCTACACCTGTGCAACAAATCCAGTTGTGAAATTTCCTCACTACTAAATATTCCACAGTCAACTGTCAGCTGTATTTTAAGAAAATGGAAGTGTTTTCCATGAAGTGGTAGGCCATGTAAACTGATGGATCAGGGTCAGCGGATGCTGAAGCACATAGTGTGAAGAGGTCACCAACTTTCTGCAGAGTTAATCACTACAGACATCCAAACTTCATGTGGCCTTCAGATTAGCTCAAGAACAGTGTGCAGAGAGCTTCGTGGAATGGGTTTCCATGGCCGAGCAGCTGCATCCAAGCCATACATCACAAAGTACGATGCAAAGCGTCAGATGTAGTGGTGTAAAACACACCGCCAGTGGAGGTGCGTTCTCTGGAGTGATGAATCGTGCTCCTCCATCTGCCAATCTGATGGACGAGTCTGGGTTTGGTGGTTGTCAGGAGAACGGTACTTGTCTGACTGCATTGTGCTAAGTGTAAAGTTTGGTGGAGGGGGATTATTGTGTGAGGTTGTTTTTCAGGAGCTGGGCTTGGCCCCTTAGTTCCAGTGAAAGAAACTGAATGCTTCAGCATAAGACATTTTTGACAATTCCATGCTCCCAACATTGTGGGAACAATTTGGAGCTGGCCCCTTCCTCTTCCAACATGACTGTGGACCAGTGCACAAAGCAAGGTCCATAAAGACATGGATGGCAGAATCTAGTGTGGATGAACTTGACTGGTCTGCACAGTCCTGACCTAAACCCGATAGAACACCTGTGGGATGAATTAGAGCGGAGACTGAGTGCCAGGCCTTCTTGTCCAACATCAGTATGTGACCTCACAAACGCGCTTCTGGAAGAATGGTCAAAAATCCCCATAATCACACTCCTGAACCTTGTGGACAGCCTTCCCAGAAGAGTTGAAGCTGTAGGTATAAGAATGTTAATGAGGCATGACGCTTATAGATATAAGAATGTTAATGATGCATGCTGTGTCTAGTGTTAAGAGATCCAAACCCCAGAGCAGTAGATAGAACTTCACCCCTTTTCTCTTCTTTTCCATTTTCCCCTTGAATGTGAAGTGAATCCTCATATTGAGGTTTTCTGTGAACACAATGTGAAGATGATTTTCTTTCTTACCTTTTCCCATCGACTAGTTTATGTTTTAACTGAATCAACAGTGATTATCAACATTGTCAAAAGCGGCACTTAAATCCAGCAGAAAAAGGACAGTGTTTGCCTGCATCTTTATTCAATCTCAGGTCATTTACTACCTTAACTAGTGCTGTTTCAGTGCTGTGGAGAGCTCTGATACCAGACTGAAAAGTCATTTATTAAGTTAAGTTTAAGATAATCATTCAACCTTTTCAATGATTTTGCTAAGAAATGGAAGATTAGATATAGGTCGATAATTATTGAGAATATGGTTTAAGTCGTGTTTGAGTTCTAGTCTGTTTAGTCTTATTGTGTTTTGTGGAGTCTGTGTCCTGTATGGATTCTAGAGTTTCTAGAGTGGAAGACAAAGCTCCAGACTATTCTCCATCCTGGCTCCAAGATGGTGGAACGATCTTCCATTAGCTGCTAGGACTGCAGAGTCTATTGCTATCTTCAAGCGTAGACTGAAGACCCACCTGTTTGTTGAGTTCTTACCAGAGCACTAATTCAGCTGATACCACTTGCTGTTGTTCTTAAATTGTATGTCTGTTTATGGTTATTTGTGCTTCTTGGCAAATGTCTAACTTGCAAATCACTAGGTAATGATACTGACCCCTGTAGTTTAGTAGTAGTCTGACTCAATGGTGTCTTGAATTCTGGCCTATCTGTACTATTTCCTAGGATGAATGTGATCAGAAGCAAAGCACTTTGTAAGTCGCTCTGGATAAGAGCGTCTGCTAAATGCCGTAAATGTAAATGTAGAGTTCCGTTAGTACATCAGCGTTTGTGTTTTGGTTCTACACTGTTGGTCTGTTCGTCATTCCTCGCCATCTTGCTGCCATCTGTGTCAGCAGATAATGTAGAAGTAGTTGAAATACGACCTGCTCTCTATTGCGCATGTGTCCGCCTCCTCCGAGTTATTCGTTACGCACTGTTTCTTCAGTGCCCAGGTATCAGGTTTGCTGTTCACCATTAATTTGGTGTTGTAGGCCGTCAGCAGGTTTGAGCATGCATATTCTTGTTTTAATAGACTAAAGCGTTAAGTTTCCAAAAGCATTTTGAAATTTCAGAGTTATCTTGTGCAGACTCCGCAGTGGTCTAGTCTTGACTCCATAGCTGACCTGTTATCTATCTGATTCAGACTGGTTATAAGCTCTTATTAGCTGCCGGGGTGGTTATAGAGCTGCTGAATGCAGTACCATGTCTAGCTAACAGTGGGCACTACATACCTGACATTTACATTTACATGTGCATAGAGAGTGATCCTCTGGTTTACACACTGGGGTGATATGTTGCATATCTGCACCTGTATATAACTGCAGAGACACCTGCACATCCCACCAGCAAGTGTTTCCATGGGGAATCTTGTTCTTCATTTGGGGAAATAAGAAGTAAACGCTGCTCCAAAACACCAGAAATATTGTAAAATAAAACACTTGGAATCAAAGTGAACGTTTTTTCGTATTTTCAATACTGAAATATGTACAGGACATAGGTGTCACGTTACAGTCCCCAAACCCTTCCTTTGGGGCGTGTGTTAACGTTGTCTGCGTCTATTCGTCTACGTCAGTGTATCTCCGTGGGTGCAGGTGTGTCTTGTAATTATCCGTCTCACCTGTGGATCGTCTCGTCATCACGTGGGGTTGATGTGGTCTGTCTATTTAATGTGCGTTCGCGCAGTGTCTTGGGCTCGTCGTTGTCTAAAGTCTGCACGTTGTGTGTGCGTGTTTGTTACTATTGCGCAATATCTGTGTTTAAATAAACGTGACGCCTGTTGCGGAAAGGATTCCGTGTCTCGTCCTTCGTCCAGCCGCCACCGTCACAATACGGAGGACTGAAATTGAATTATTACCCAGGTGTAGCAGTAAACAATGAATATTAAATAACCTACGCAATAGACATGAACTAATAAATTAAGTAAACTAAATAGACTATAACATTAAATAAATAATGTAAAAGACTAATGAAATCCAGTAGTGTCAAGTACATTATGGCATTATTATGTACATTATGTGCTAACAGAGTAAAAGTTTAGATTTGATCAGTACAACACCTAACAATACATAATAATAAACCAAAATTTAATAATAGAGTAGGACATGTAAACAAGAACACAAATATGAGTTAGAAAAGCTTATAGACTTGTAACGATCTGCTTGATGCAGAACAGGGAGGCGGACACAAACGCTGTGGAGAGCGAGATTTATTAAGTGGAATTCCATAGACAGAGTCGAGATAGCAGCCGGGGGTCATATTGGGCAGGCAGTCCGAACATGAAATATAAACAGGCATGACGACATAGGGGCACGCGAACAACAAGGCAGGAAGACCAGAACATAAACGCACAATACTCACAAAACTACAAAATCCACACGGGCATGAACGAGCACGAGAACTGAATGAACAAAATAACCCATACAGACATGGGAGACACATGGACTATAAATACACGGAACTTAAACAGACACAGCTGTAAACACTGACGACATGGGCGTGGCAGACAATGAGAAACTAGGGCAACAGACAAGCAGGGCGGGACTAATGGGCAAGGAACAACACAGACTTTAACACAGTTTAAATTGTTAAGAACAGGGAGTGAAACCAAACCAGTGACTGTATATATGATGGACGGTACGTCGCCGTTGACTCCCATTGTGAATTTTTGAAGCCACCAAGATGGCCGCACGGACACCACCATGCGCTTGCGCAGTAGATGAATATTGGAGCCAGAGCATGCGCATTAGAACCGGTAGGCAGGACAGTATCTCCGCCAGAGACCGTATCTCTGCCCCGACATTCGTTAGGATACACACACCAGTATAGACACTTGACGTTTTACAAAATAAACAAAGGTAAAAGGTTTTAATACGGCTGTCGAGAGTTTTGCTGTCGAGAGTTTTGATGTTGAGCGCGTTCACGTTTGTGCGTCTGGTATTAGATGTTAACCAACGCAGCTATTAACTGTCAATCAACTTATCGCCACACCCCTTTAAATAACACTTAATAACTTCTATAAAATCTGTTTATCGTAGAGAAAAACACTGGGAGAGATACTAACGCAATGGGGTCTTACAGAATTGACAAAATATAATTGCTCAAAAAACTTATTTTACGTGTAATAAAAATTCAAAGTTTCTCGTCCTGCCCGTTCACTTACATGGGAATGGATGGGGTTAAAAGTTGTACTGCAGCCAGCCACTAGAGGGCAGCTGACTCACGGAGGCTTCACTTTTCACTCGCGTCGTCCAGTCCACTTATATATATGGTCTCTGAACCAGACACACACACACACACACACACACCTTGTTTAAATGGATAAGTACATGGAGTCTGTAAGCAGATCTTATAAACCAGATTGTATAAAGTGAAGAAGTGCAAAGTCAGATCCTGAACATCACAGCTCAGAGACACAGGATCCTGCGTTATTGATTTGGTGAATTACAGGCGGAGAAGGTGTAGAGCAGGAAGAACTCTGAACTCTCTTCCTGTTCTTCCCCTTGAAATATTGAGGAATCTTCTGATTAATTCAGTCTCATTAATATCAAACATACACAGTTTTGATGGTAAAGGCAGTGGAGTATTTTTCAATAGGGTTTTATTTATATGCACTTCTTTTTACACACGTTATACACACACACACACACACACACACACACACACACACACACACACACACACACACACACACACACACACACCTTATGTACAATATATGTTAGTTGATTTGTGTTATGTGAAAAAAAACTGGCACCAAATAGAGTAATTGTGTTGTATGTGTGTTGGTTGTGTGTTGTATGTGTGTTGTATGATGGTGTTGTATGTGTGTATGAGATGTGCAGTGTTCTGATTTATCATCATTAATCCTCCAGGTTGAGTTACTGTAATCTCACAGAGAAAAGCTGTGATGTTCTGGCCTCCGTTCTCACATCAAACTCCAGTTTGAGAGAGCTGGACCTGAGTGGGAATATACTGCGGAATTCAGGAGTGAAGATACTCTGTTCTGGACTGGAGAGTAAAGACTGTAAACTGGAGAAACTGAGGTGAGGTCATAATTTTTTCACTATGAAGTAGTGTGACGCATGTGTGAGAGAGTGTGCATTTGTGTTTGTTTGCCTGCTTGTGTTTTTGTGCATAGTTGTGTGTGTGTGTGTGTGTGTGTGTACATGTGTTCGTGCATCTGTTTGTGCATGTGCTTGTGTATACATGTTTGTGTGTGTAGGGCTAGAAGATATGGGCAGAATTTATATCACAATATATTTATAAATTTCGGTCAATACGATATAATTCCGATATCGATATGAACAATAAAATGTCAATGTCCTCCTTTAAAACTATATTTACTTTCGAAATAAAAATAGTACAAATAAATCATTGTCAACCTTTTATTTGTATTCATCCTTCATATACGAACATGAAGCACGACATCAAGTAAACAAACTCGTCAGCTTTGTTAACATTAATATCATCAAACTACAACACAGGCTGAATATCATATTCTTGTGTACATAGGTTAAAACCAAAGTGCTTCAGCCAAGATAGGGAATATGAAACTGAAATTACTGAAATGTGCCTTATTTGTCAATTGTGATTTTTCACCGCAATCAAAATTTGTCTTCCGCATTTACCCATCTGTGCAGTTAGAACACACATACACTAGTGATTACTAGGGGCCTGTGGTACACACATGCCCAGAGCGGTGGGCAGCCCTAGCCCGGTGCCCGGGGAGCAGTTGGGGTTAGGTGCCTTGCTCAAGGGCACCTCAGTCATGGCCTCAGGCCTGGGAATCGCACCCATGACACTCCGGTCACAAGACCAGTTCCCTACCACAGGACCATGACTGAAAAGTGTTCAAAAGAGTTGCAGAATACAGAAAAAAGAGTTAGCAACAATAAAAACACAGGTTGTTCGGGGAGGGACATGAATGAATGAATGAATGTTCGATTTATATAGCGCCTTTCCGAATTCCCAAGGCGCTTTACAATTTAACACAGGTACAAGTCACAGACAATCAATCACACACCGGCGAGAAGCGGCAGCCAATTGCGCACAGCGTACTCTCTACCGGAAGCCACAGCCCCCTGGGGGACTGAATGCAGGAAGGGGAGAGAGGACAGACCCTAGTGGCAGAGCACCATCCACCACTGGGCATACAAGCACACACACACACAGACACTACTTTTTATTGAACAGAGAGACACAGACACACACTCAGGGAGAATTTTTTTTGTTGACTGCCAATTTATTAACCTCCATGTTTTTGGACTGTGGGAGGAAACCGGAGATCCCGGTGGAAACACACGCAAACACGGGGAGAACATGGAAACTCCACTCAGATAGGGACTTGAACCCAAGACACCAGTGCTGAGAGGCAAACGTGCTAACCACCAAGCCACCGTGTTGCCCATATCTGAGGGTTGATAACCTATGAGGCTCCTAGAGGTTTCTGGCAAGAAAGCTGGTCTACATTATCTGGCTTCAAAGCTGCCCTTTTACATGTGACTGTGTTGCAACCTGTGCTAAAACCCTCTCAGAGGGGGAGCTTGTGGCATGAATGCACAAGTACTGTTTTGCCAGTTTGCTTACTCTGGGGAAATTCTTTTGATAGACTTTCAATCAATCCAGAGGATCTGAGTCCTTGTCAACATCTGGGGACAGAAGGTAGTTTTCTAGCTCCCTCTCAACTGCCTGCTGTGCACTCAGGCCTGTTGTACTGGTAGCGGTGGGACTCTTTGAAAAAAGCTAGCCAGAGTCCTCTTTGCTTTCTTGGCTGGTGGCATTGCTGAAGCTTCTCCCATGGCTTCTTCACTGGACTCTTCTTCCTGTACCACAACAGCTCTCTCTGGTGCTCGGGGGCGTGTGTTGGGAGGGAGTGGTTTGGTGCTCGGGGGCGTGTGTTGGGAGGGAGTGGTTTGGTGCTCGGGGGCGTGTGTTGGGAGGGAGTGGTTTGGTGCTCGGGGGCACGTGTTGTGAGGGAGTGGTTTGGTGCTCGGGGGCGTGTGTTGTGAGGGAGTGGTTTGGTGCTCGGGGGCGCGTGTTGTGAGGGAGTGGTTTGGTGCTCGGGGGCACGTGTTGTGAGGGAGGGAGTGGTCTGGTGCTCGGGGGCGTGTGTTGTGAGGGAGGGAGTGGTCTGGTGCTCGGGGGCGTGTGTTGTGAGGGAGGGAGTGGTCTGGCGCTCGGGGGCGTGTGTTGTGAGGGAGGGAGTGGTCTGGCGCTCGGGGGCGTGTATTGTGAGGGAGTGGTCTGGTGCTCGGGGGCGTGTATTGGGAGGGAGTGGTTTGGTGCTCGGGGGCGTGTGTTGGGAGAGAGTGGTTTGGTGCTCGGGGGCGTGTGTTGGGAGAGAGTGGTTTGGTGCTCGGGGGCGCGTGTTGTGAGGGAGTGGTTTGGTGCTAGGGGGAGCGTGTTGTGAGGGAGTGGTTTGGTGCTAGGGGGCGTGTGTTGTGAGGGAGTGGTTTGGCGCTCGGGGGCGCGTGTTGTGAGGGAGTGGTTTGGTGCTAGGGGGCGTGTGTTGTGAGGGAGTGGTTTGGTGCTAGGGGGCGTGTATTGTGAGGGAGTGGTTTGGCGCTCGGGGGCGTGTATTGTGAGGGAGTGGTTTGGCGCTCGGGGGCGTGTGCTGTGAGGGAGTGGTTTGGCGCTCGGGGGCGTGTGTTGTGAGGGAGTGGTTTGGCGCTCGGGGGCGTGTATTGTGAGGGAGTGGTTTGGCGCTCGGGGGCGTGTATTGTGAGGGAGTGGTTTGGCGCTCGGGGGCGTGTGCTGTGAGGGAGTGGTTTGGCGCTCGGGGGCGTGTGTTGTGAGGGAGTGGTTTGGAGCTCTGGGGCTCGGGGTTTGGTGCTAGGGGGCGTGTGTTGTGAGGGAGTGGTTTGGTGCTAGGGGGCGTGTATTGTGAGGGAGTGGTTTGGTGCTAGGGGGCGTGTGTTGTGAGGGAGTGGTTTGGCGCTCGGGGGCGCGTGTTGTGAGGGAGTGGTTTGGTGCTAGGGGGCGTGTGTTGTGAGGGAGTGGTTTGGTGCTAGGGGGCGTGTATTGTGAGGGAGTGGTTTGGCGCTCGGGGGCGTGTATTGTGAGGGAGTGGTTTGGCGCTCGGGGGCGTGTGCTGTGAGGGAGTGGTTTGGCGCTCGGGGGCGTGTGTTGTGAGGGAGTGGTTTGGCGCTCGGGGGCGTGTATTGTGAGGGAGTGGTTTGGCGCTCGGGGGCGTGTATTGTGAGGGAGTGGTTTGGCGCTCGGGGGCGTGTGCTGTGAGGGAGTGGTTTGGCGCTCGGGGGCGTGTATTGTGAGGGAGTGGTTTGGCGCTCGGGGGCGTGTGCTGTGAGGGAGTGGTTTGGCGCTCGGGGGCGTGTGTTGTGAGGGAGTGGTTTGGCGCTCGGGGGCGTGTATTGTGAGGGAGTGGTTTGGCGCTCGGGGGCGTGTGCTGTGAGGGAGTGGTTTGGCGCTCGGGGGCGTGTGCTGTGAGGGAGTGGTTTGGCGCTCGGGGGCGTGTGTTGTGAGGGAGTGGTTTGGCGCTCGGGGGCGTGTATTGTGAGGGAGTGGTTTGGCGCTCGGGGGCGCATGTTGTGAAGGAGTGGTTTGGTGCTAGGGGGTGTGTATTGTGAGGGAGTGGTTTGGCGTTCGGGGGCGTGTGTTGTGAGGGAGTGGTTTGGCGCTCGGGGGCGTGTGTTGTGAGGGAGTGGTTTGGAGTTCTGGGGCGTGTATTGTGAGGGAGTGGTTTGGTGCTCGGGGGCGCGTGTTGTGAAGTAGTGCGAGCTGTGACGTGTGCCCTCTGGCGGCGGCCCGGCCTCCTCACCGTGACACTTATCTTATAAATTGCACACAATAAAACTGTGTGAATATAAATATATCACAAACAAATATAAAGAATATAGCTGTCGAAAACATACAAGCACTGCTACGATACGTTTTTTTTTTTGTTATTATCGTAACAAAATATATTCATACCAGAGACAAAATAACATAGGCCTCAAATGTATATTAATTGTGTATAGCTTACCAATAGCTGAGTTCAGTCGGTGCCCGAAACATTGTAGTCTTGTCCATCCATTCAACTCGGCGGCTTTGATGACATTGGTTCCAGTGCCTGTGGTAATGCAGACCTGGCGGTCCTCGCAGAGTCCCCAGGAGGTGAGTGCATCAAGTCTGACGGCAATTGCTTCGCCCGTGTGATCCTCAGGAAAGTAGACCATCTGAAGGCACAAGCTGATAAGCTTCCAGTCCTTATCAATACAGTGGATTGTCAGGCTTATGTATGGTTCAGAGGTTCGGCTTGATTACAGGTCAGCTGTGGTCGCGAAATACGATGCTGACTTGAATGAATGAATGAATGAATGTTCGATTTATATAGCGTCCTCTCAAATTCCCAAGGCGCTTTACAATTTAACACAGGTTCAAGTCACAGACAACCAATCACACACACACCGGTGAGAAGCGGCAGCCAATTGCGCACAGCGTACTCTCTACCAGGATCCACAGCCCCCTGGGGGACTGAATGGGGTGCAGGAAGGGGAGAGAGGACAGACTCTAGTGGCAGAGCACCATCCACCACTGGGCATACAAGCACACACACACACACACACACACACACTACTTTTTTTTTAATTGAACAGAGACACAGACACACACTCAGGGAGAATTTGTCATGGTCTGCCAGTTTACCTAACCTCCATGTCATTGGACTGTGGGAGAAAACCGGAGATCCCGGAGGAAACCCACACAGACACAGGGAGAACATGGAAACTCCACTCAGATAGGGACTTAAACCCAAGACCCCAGTGCTGAGATGCAAACGTGCTAACCACCAAGCCACCGTGCTGCCCAAGCCTTGAGCCTATCCTCCACCCTTTCCCTGACTTCACCGTAAAGTGCAGGTATAGATGTGCGTGAAAAATACCGGCGGCCAGGGAGTTCGTATCTGGGGTCCATAATTGACAATTTTCCTGAAGCCAACATTTTCCACCATACTAAATGGCATTGTGTCCTTAGCCAAGAAGTATGTTACAGCTTTAGTGATGTCTTCATGACGCTTGGACAGTTTGTCATATGGCATAAACGCAGCTATCCGTGTTTGCTGCATGGATTTCTCTTTGCTTGATACACCTGCTGGTGATGTTGGCTTAACAACCAGGGACAGGTTGGCTTAAACTTTTATGATGTCTCATTTTCAGACTTTCAGAATATTCTGTGGAGTGAAGCTGCTTCAAATGATGGAACAGATTTGATGTGTTCCCGCTGCTAGTCTGCACCACCCTACGGCACATTTTGCAGCACACTGAAACCTGAAGTTTATCAGACCTTCGTTAGCCAAACTACTTCCACACCAGAGAATTAGTCTTTCCCCTTTTGTCAACTATTTCGTCTGCCGTATTTCTGTTTGTTGAAGCTCGTTTAATCACAGTATTGCGGTCAGTGGTACTCATTTTGCAGCTAGTATACATCACAAGCCAAACCAAAACTAGCATAGCTGAGCTGAAAATTGTAATGTTGTAAATAGCGCTTATCAAAATATTGAAAATATGTTTAGAAATTATATCACCATTATTGAAAAATTTTCTAGCGCGATATATATTGAAATTGAGTTATTGTCCAGCATTTATGTATGTTCGCCTGTGTGAGAGAGACACAGAGGCCTCTGGAAAAGAGAAAAGACATCAAGATTGGGATCATTTCATATGAGAATGAAAAAAATGTTTTTTTAAAGCTAATTCCACAAAGAACACTTTTCCCTGTCGATTGTGAATGTGAATGGATGTGAATCCCTGTCTTAAATGCTCGCACACAAGACCCTGGGCAACGATAGGAGAATGAACGCCTGCATAGGATTGGTTAGTTGAGAAAGATTTTTCTGGAAAAGAGGCAGGGTTAGGAATTAATCCAATGTAGGAATAGGACAAGTCATTTTTAAATCATTTTGTCAGAGGTCCTACCTGCGAGTAAGTATCACGTTCCAAGAGAGCAGGAGCGAGATGAAGATCAAAGGAAGGTTGGAAGTAGCCGATGTAGGTTCAGGATGACGGCAGTATGTACAGTCATGGCCAAAAGTTTTGAGAATGATACAAATATTAATTTTTATAAAGTCTACTGCTTCAGTTTTTATAATGGCAATTTGCATATACTCCAAAATGTTAAAGAGTAATCAGCTTAACGGCAATTAATTGCAAAGACAATATTTGCCTAGAAAATGAACTTTATCCCCCAAAACTTCATTGCAGCCCTGCCTTAAAAGGACCAGCTAACATTGTTTCAGTGATTGCTCCATGAACACAGGTGTGGGTGTTGAGGACAGGGCTGGAGATCAATCTGTCATGATTAAGTAAGAATGACACCACTGGACACTTTAAAAGGAGGCTGGTGCTTGGCATCATTGTTTCTCTTCTGTTAACCATGGTTATCTCTAAAGAAACACGTGCAGTCATTATTGCACTGCACAAAAATGGCCTAACAGGGAAGAGTATCGCAGCTAGAAAGATTGCACCTCAGTCAACAATCTATCGCATCATCAAGAACTTCAAGGAGAGAGGTTCCATTGTTGCCAAAAAAGCTCCAGGGCGCCCAAGAAAGACCAGCAAGCGCCAGGACCGTCTCTTAAAAGTGTTTCAGCTGCGGGATCGGGCTACCAGCAGTGCAGAGCTTGCTCAGGAATGGCAGCAGGCAGGTGTGAGTGCATCTGCACGCACTGTGAGGCGGAGACTCTTGGAGCAAGGCCTGGTCTCAAGGAGGTCAGCAAAGAAGCCACTTCTCTCCAGAAAAAACATCAGGGACAGACTGATATTCTGCAAAAGGTACAGGGAGTGGACTACTGAGGACTGGGGTAAAGTCATTTTCTCTGATGAATCTCCTTTCCGATTGTTTGGGACATCTGGAAAACAGCTTGTTCGGAGAAGACGAGGTGAGCGCTACCACCAGTCTTGTCTCATGCCAACTGTAAAGCATCCTGAAACCATTAATGTGTGGGGTTGCTTCTCAGACAAGGGAATCGGCTCTCTCACAGTCTTGCCTAAAAACACAGCCATGAATAAAGAATGGTACCAGAATGTCCTCCGAGAGCAACTTCTCCCAACTATCCAAGAGCAGTTTGGTGATCAACAATGCCTTTTCCAGCATGATAGAGCACCTTGCCATAAAGCAAAGGTGATAACTAAATGGCTCATGGAACAAAACAGAGATTTTGGGTCCATGGCCTGGAAACTCCCCAGATCTTAATCCCATTGAGAACTTGTGGTCAATCATCAAGAGACGGGTGGACAAACAAAAATCTACACATTCTGACAAAATGCAAGCATTGATTGTGCAAGAATGGACTGCTATCAGTCAGGATTTGGTCCAGAAGTTGATTTGAGAGCATGCCACGGAGAATTGCAGAGGTCCTGAAGAAGAAGGGTCAACACTGCAAATATTGACTTGCTGCATTAACTCATTCTAACTGTCAATAAAAGCTTTTGTTACTCATAATATGATTGCAATTACACAGGTCAACAGCATTTTTGGGGCCAAAGATATTTCAACGAATTTAGGGTAACTTTGGGGTGCTGATTCTGAATATGTCATCAGTTTTGCCAGATTGGCTCAAGTTTTTGAGATTTTTCGTGAAATGTGTAAAAAAAAAGACGTAATTTGCTACACGCGGATTAACTTTATTTTATTTTATTTTATTTAAAATAGGCCAAATACACTTTTTTAATGAAGTCTGTTATGTTTCTTCTATGTTTTTGCAGTGTATATTCACCACAAATGTAACAGAATGTGTCTGGATCGTTAAGACAACTTCTTCTTGATGAGTTCATGCTTTTCGCTGGAAAACAAACAACAACATAAAGTTAGTGCAAAAATCAAGCTATGAACAAACTTTTAGAACACTAATTAACAAAAAACTATATTGAGAACTGCTCAGTTCAAGTACTAATCCCAAGAAATTAATGAGATGATGCGTCGCATTTACCAACAAGTGCTATAAATAAGATACCAGAAATCTCAAAAACTTGAGCCAATCTGGCAAAACTGATAGCATATTCAGAATCAGCACCCCAAAAATACCCCAAATTCATTAAAATATTTTGGACACCAGTAAATTTTTTTTATTTTTTTTGTTGACCTGTGTTATATTTCTGTATGTGATAAAAACATCTGACAAACACACACATAAAAACGAGAGGGCAGCAGATCATGTGAAAATATAATATTTGTGTCATTCTCAAAACTTTTGGCCATGACTGTACTTTTGTTAACTGTAAATCAATTTTGGCAATAGTCCTGTTGGAACATGACTAGGGGTGGAGAGGAGGAGGGGTCTGGGGAGGGGTTTGCTTATGGCCATAAATAATTTTGACGACTCTGGCCCTGTACCTTATATATCCTGTGTTTGTGTGCATGTGTGTGTTTGCGTTTGTGATTGTGTGTGTGTGTTTGAGTTTGTGTGTGGGTATGTATGATTTATGAGCATATGTGCGTACACATGTTTGTGTGCATGTGACTGGACTCTCTTGTTATAGTCCTCAGAGATTTTAACAAAGGGAAACTTAGTCATGAACTGCCGAAATACAGTTTGTTACATGTCCGACCAGAGAGGGGAACACATTGGATCACTGTTACACTACAGTGAGTGGTGCTTACCGTGCTGTGCCCTGTGCGGCTCTAGGACTCTCAGATCATGTCATGGTTCACCTGATTCCTGCATACAGGCAGAGACTAAAGCTCTCTAAACCGTGAGGACGTTGGCTTGCTCACAGGGGCTAGGACTCGGCACTTGTAAAGCTGCTTTGAGACAACAACTGTTGTAAAAGCACTATATAAATAAATTTTGATTGATTGATTGATAAAAAGTGGACCAGTGAAGCTGTGGAGGAGCTACGCACGTGTTTAGACACCACAGACTGGGACATGTTCAAGGCTTCTACAGACAGCCTAGATGAATACACAGATACAGTGACATCATATATACATTTCTGTGAAGACTCCATCATTCCATCACGCCCCAGAATCACCTTTAATAATGATAAACCCTGGTTCACACCAAAACTTAGACAGCTTCGCCAGCAGAAAGAGGTTGCTTTCAGAGAGGGAGACAGAACCAGCTACAGAGGTGCAAAGTATGAATTTAGCAGGGAGGTGTTAAAAGCTAAAGCCAAGTACAATGCTCGTCTGAGGCAGCGGTTCTGTGCTAACGACTCTGCCACCGTATGGAGGGGGCTGAAAGAGATCACCAACTATAGGCACAGAGCACCTCAATGTTCAGAAAATTTCAAGCTGGCTAATGATCTTAACGACTTCTATTCACGTTTTGAAGTCATGGATTCACACCCTCCATCCTCCTTCCCCCACAACACAATACACTCAATCACTCTGGATTGCCCACCTGCCCCTGCTGCCCTCTCAGTCCAGGAGGGGGATGTGAACAGGCTGTTTAGGAGGCTTAATCCACACAAGGCTTCGGGCCCTGACTCCTTGAGACACTGCGCTGATGAGCTGGCCCCAGTCTTCACGGGAATCTTCAACTCTTCTCTGGAGTCATGCCATGTCCCAGCCTGTTTCAAGTCCTCCATCATCGTCCCTGTCCCCAAGAAACCATGCGCCACAGGACTTAATGACTACAGGCCTGTAGCCCTGACGTAGTCATGAAGACCTTTGAACGTCTGGTATTATGCCACCTCAAGTCCATCACCAACTCTCTTCTGGACCCCCTGCAGTTTGCCTACAGGGCCAACATGTCCGTAGATGATGCCATAAACCTGGCCCTCCACTTCATCCTGCAGCAGCTGGACTCCCCAGGAACCTACGTTAGGATCCTGTTTGTGGATTTCAGCTCTGCATTCAACACTATCCTTCCCACTCTGCTTCAGGACAAGCTCTCTCTGCTTAATGTGCCCAACTCCACCTGCAGGTGGATCACAGACTTCCTCACGGACCGCAGTCAGCGAGTACGGCTGGGGAAGACTGTCTTGAACACGCGGACTTTAAGCACAGGGTCTCCCCAGGGCTGTGTACTTTCCCCTCTGCTCTTCTCCCTGTACACCAACTGCGGCACCTCCATCCATGACTCTGTCAAACTGATTAAGTTTGCGGACGACACCACCCTCATTGGACTCATCTCCGACGGTGATGAGTCTGCCTACAGGATGGAGGTGGACCAGCTGGTGACCTGGTGCAGCAACAGCAACTTGGTGCTCAACGCCCAGAAGACAGTGGAGATGATTGTGGACTTCAGGAAAGCCACAAGCCCCCTGTCCCCACTCATCCTTACCGAGACCCCCATCACCACTGTGGACTATTACCGGTTCCTTGGTACCACCATCACCCAGGACCTCAAGTGGGAGCTGAACATCAGCTCCCTCATCAAGAAGGCCCAGCAGAGAATGTACTTTCTGTGGCAGCTGTGGAAAGCCAACCTGCCGGCCCAGCTGATGGTACAGTTCTACACGGCCATCATTGAGTCCATCCTCAGCTCCTCCATCACGGTGTGGTAAACCGGGGCCGCTGCCAGGGACAGACAAAGGCTGCAGCGCATTGTGCGCTCCGCGGAGAAGGTGATAGGCTGCAGCCTCCCATCTCTCCAAGACCTGTACGTCTCCAGGACGGTGGGGAGAGCGGATCGGATCATAGCAGATCCTTATCACCCCGCACACGGACTATTTGATCCACTCCCCTCGGGTTGGAGGCTTCGGTCCATACGGACCAGAACCTCCCGCCACAAGAACAGTTTCTTTCACTCTGCCATTGGACTCAAGAACAGCATATAATCATGTTATTTTTCCCGCACAACCTGCCTTGGTCACTATACTTGGAATGCACTATTCCACATGCACTGCTGTATATAGTACTGTTGTTGTACATTGCCCTCTGTATTTTATTCATTTTTATTCATTTTATTCATTCTATTTATATTTCCCTATTATTACTTGTTTTCATGTTGCACCTACATGCTGAAGCAAATTCCTAGTCTATGAACCCTGTTCATTGACAATGGCAATAAAACTTTTTCTGATTCTGATGTATTTGTGTATTTTTGTATGTTTTTCTCCTTTTTACTTATTTGTATGGAAGTTCCCAATTTCAGACACTGGAGAAACTACAGTGAGTTACTGGCAGAGGTGGGGACTCGAGTCACATGACTTGGACTCGAGTCAGACTCGAGTCATTAATATTAAGACTTTTGACTTGACTTGAAAAAATATTCAGAGACTTAGACTTGACTTGGACTTTTACACCAATAACTTGGGACTTGAATTGGACTTGAACCTGTTTACTTGCAAATACTTGCTTTTTTTACCCCAAATCTAAATTTTAAAACGCATATTAATATTTATAAAGTGCGCCCCATTAATTTCATTTCCGTCCTTCTGATGCAGACCGGTGTTACACCAGATTCTGTGACCGTCGAGTTTTGTGACCACAGGGGGCGCTATGTCACAGTTTCTGTTCAGAGGCACAAACACTTTACGAATGCTACGTAAACTACGCTGATGCACTTTCTTTACTCGTTTTGTTGGTGTACACGAGCCAAAATATGACAGATGTTTATATTTACATTTTATCGTCTCTTAATTACATAAATGTACTTAAACAAGATTTACCATCCCCTCACCATTGCAGCCAACAAAGAAATCATGAATGGGATGTACAGGTGAGCCTTTTTAACTGGGGTCACCAATTCTGACGGCAGCCATCAGAATATGTGACCCCACTGAATCTCCAGGTAACAATAGTACACCGTGACCCCACAATAACAGAAAACAATGAAAAAATAACCCTAACCTTTTATTAGTCTATATTTAAACTAGTGGTGGTACTTTAACGCGTTAATTTCGATTAATTAATTACAGGAAAATTAACGCACTAAAAAAATTAACGCATTTAACGGACGAGACACTTTTGCACCGTGGAATGTTTCTCAGTGCGCGAGTTCCGGGCATACAGATTATGGACACACAATAAGATCATGATGGAGATGACTGAAGAGGCTACGCTGGTGGATGGGAAATTTAAATAAAAGAAACTTTCAGATGGAAGTACAAACAAAAATAGTGTTATTTACACTTTATGTAGGAAGGAGTTCGCTTATCACAGGAGCACTTCCACCCTTCGTTACCACCTCAACGCAAAACATGTTGCGACTAAAGCTGGGCGTACACTGTGCGATATTTTAAATCGTGTACTCAGCTCCAGCTCAAACTGTATGACTAAATCGCAGGGAGAGTCGGCTCGTGGAGCTGCTTCAACAGTGCGATACTCTCACGAGGAGCGATTTGAATTTCAAACATGTTTGATGTTCTTGCGACGCTGCGATTTCTGATCGGGAGTTGGTCGTGAGGTGTGAATCGTTCCTCGTTTACCTGTGTAAACTATACGATGCACGACACGCGATTGAGCCGAAACGAGTGAAAAATCGGCTGAAAATGGGCCAAAAATCGCACAGTGTACGCCCAGCTTAACGTGCAGGTCAGTAATGATAACTTAGCTGCTAAATGTATTCCTAGTACGATAGGGTGACCAAACCTCCGTAATTCACATCCTGTGAGGAAACGTCCTGGTTTTTAAATGACCTTCATTGGACCATTAAGACTGGATTAAACTTTCGCGAGTGGCCGTAGCGCGCGACTCCACACGCGTTTATACATGATGCGTCACATTATTTGTGTTGTCCGCTCTCTGTGGTCGAAGATAAATGCTTACAAGAAGCGCTGCGAATTGCGTCAACTGATGCAAGTTACGAACTACCGTCCAGGGGTGAGTTTCCCAAAACGTTCTTAGCGCCAGGTACTTTTTAACCTCGTACGTAAGAACGAGGTGACGAAGTACTTGGCACTAAGAACGTTTTGGGAAACTCACCCCAGAAAGACAATGTCGAAGAAAATCCAGCAGCTGTATGATGAGGAAAGAATTAAAACAGGTTATTGTGAAGAGTGCCACAAATGTGGCTCTGACTGGGGATCACTGGACCTCTGTTAGCAACAAGAATGATCTTGGTGTGACAGCTCATATTATAGATGATGAATCTATAGATGATGAAGATCCAGTCATTTGCTTTGAGCATGCAGAAGACCACTTCTAGGCACTATGAAGATGCCTATGGCAGAGGCCTGGGAAATTAAAGAAAGTCTACCATCTAAAATGGTATTAAAAAACATCTTCTGATTTACTTCAATTCTTCCATTATCCTGAGCAAAACTCCCTAAATTAAACAACATTTTTGGTCAGAATTTCCAATGTTCTGAACTGTTTTCTGCACACTACACATATATTGGTCTTCGTAGTAGACTGGTGGAAAAATAAACAAGATGTTGAAGTTTATGATTATGTTCATTGATTCATTCATCATTCAAACTTAAATTAATATTTCTCATGTTAAATACTGAAATGCGATTAAAATGCGATTAATTTCGATTAATTAATTACAAAGCTTCCGATTAATTCGATTAATTTTTTTAATCGCGTCCCACCCCTAATTTAAACATTTTATCCAAATGTTTAGAATAACCATTCGTAATGACAGCATCTTGCTTACGATGAAGTTTGCTATTTTCGTGTAAAATGATGTAACGAAACATTCTTGTTTAAGTACATTTATGTAATTAAGAGAAGATAAAATGTAAATGATCTGTCATCTTTTGGCTGGCGGACACCAACAAAACGAGTAAAGAAACGCATCAGCGTAGCATTCGTAAAGCGTTGGTGCCTGTAAAAAAAAAAAAAGACTCGAAAGGACTTGAAATTCCAAGTTTCAGACTTGGGACTTGACTTGACGGTTGCTTGTCTTGACTCGAGACTTGACTTGAGTTGACTGTCTTTGCTTGAGACTTGACTCGGGACTTGAGGATAAAGACTTGGACTTACTTGAGACTTGCAAAACACTGACTTGGTCCCACCTCTGGTGGACTCACACACGAGAGATTATGTGCATGTGTGTGTGTGTGTTCGTGTGTGAGTGTGTGTTCGTGAGTGTGTGTGTGTTCCTGTGTGAGTGTGTGTATAAAGCCCTAATTATGCTGACTGTGTGTGGATGTGTTGAGCTTTAAGTAGTGTGTGTGTGTGTGTGTGTGTGTGTGTGTCTGTGTTCAAGTACACTGAGGTGTTTTTCTCCTCTCTACAGTCTGTCTTACTGCATGATTACAGAGGTAGGCTGTGCTGCTCTGTGTTCAGCTCTGAGGTCAAACCCCTCATCACACCTGAGAGAGCTGAACCTGCACTACAATAAATCAGTAGACTCAGGAGTGAAGCAGCTCTCTGATCTACTGGAGGATTCAAACTGTAAACTGGAGAAACTAGAGTGAGTTACTGGACTACTGTTTATAGACACACATTTGAGATATTATGTGCATCTGTGTGTGTGTGCTTGCATGTGTGTGTGTGTGTGTGTGTGTGTGTTGAGTTCTATGTACACTGAGGTGTTTTTCTTCTTCTCTCTACAGTCTGTCTGACTGCAGTATTCGAGAGGAAGACTGTGCTGCTCTGTGTTCAGCTTTGAAGAAAAACCCCTCATCACACCTGAGAGATCTGAACCTGAACTCCAATAAACCAGGAGACTCAGGAGTGAAGCAGCTCTCTGCTCTAATGGAGGATCCACACTGTAAACTGGAGAAACTAGAGTGAGTTACTGGACTACTGTTGATAGACACACACATGAGTGTGTGTGTGTGTGTGTGTGTGTGTGTATGCTTGCTTGCATGTGTGTGTGTTGTGTGTGTGTTTGTGTGCCACTGGCTCCTTGTATGTGTGTGTGTGCCACTGGCTCCTTGAGTGGTTTTTTTTTCTGGAACTCTGGTGTGTGTGTGTGCACCTTTGTTTTCCAATGTCACGTGTGTTGAGCCCTAAGTATACTGTGTGTGTGTGTGTGTGTGTGTGTGTGTGTGTGTGTGTGTGTGTGTGTGTGTGTGTGTGTGTGTGTGTGTGTGTGTATTGACCTCTAAGTACACTAAGGTGTTTTTCTCTTTCTCTCTACAGTCTGTCTGACTGCAGTATAAGAGAGGAAGGCTGTGCTGCTCTGTGTTCAGCTCTGAAGAAAAACCCCTCATCACACCTGAGAGAGCTGAATCTGAACTACAATGAACCAGGAGACTCAGGAGTGAAGCAGCTCTCTGCTCTACTGAAGTATCCACACTGTACACTGGAGATACTAGAGTGAGTTACTGGACTACTGTTGATAGACACACGAGAGAGTGTGTTCATCTGTGTGTGTGTGTGTGTGTGTGTGTGTGTGTAAAGCCCTAATTGTACTGACTATGTGTGGATGTGTTGAGCCCTAAGTATACTGTATGTGTGTTGATCTCTAACTACACTGAGGTGTTTTCTCCTCTCTCCTCTCTGAGGTTTCTTCTCTCTACAGTCTGTCTGACTGCGGTATTACAGAGAAAGGCTGTGCTGCTCTGTGTTCAGCTCTGAAGAAAAACCCCTCATCACACCTGAGAGAGCTGAACTTGAATTCCAATAAACCAGGAGACTCAGGAGTGAAGCTGCTCTCTGATCTACTGGAGAATCCACACTGTACACTGGAGAAACTAAAGTGAGTTATTGGACTACTGTTTATGGACACACGTGTGAGAGATTGTGTGTGTGTGTGTGTGTGTGTGTGTTGTGTGTGTGTGTGTGTTGATCTCTAAGTACACTGAGGTGTTTTTCTCCTTCTCTCTACAGTCTGTCTGATTGCAGAATTACAGAGAAAGGCTGTGCTGCTCTGTGTTCAGCTCTGCAGAAAAACCTCTCATCACACCTGAAAGAGCTGAATCTGAACCACAATAAACCAGGAGACTCAGGAGTGGAGCAGCTCTCTGCTCTACTGGAGGATCCACACTGTACACTGGAGAAACTAGAGTGAGTTACTGACTTACTGATTATAAACACACACAAGAGTATGTGTACATCTGTGTGTGTATGCTTGCATGTGTGTAAAAAAATGTAAATGTGCCGTATTTGTCAATTGTGATTGTCACCCCAATTGAAATTTGTCCTCTGCATTTATCCATCTGTGCAGTTAGAATACACACACACACACACACACACACACTAGTGATTACAAGGGGGCTGTGGATCACACGTGCCCAGAGCGGTGGGCAGCCCTAGCCCGGCGCCCGGGGAGCAGTTGGGGTTAGGTGCCTTGCTCAAGGGCACCTCAGTCATACCTCAAGTATACTGAGTGTGTGTATGTGTCAAGCTCCAAGTACTGTGTGTGTGTGTGTGTGTGTGTGTGTGTGTGTGTGTGTGTGTGTGTGTTGATCTCTAAGTACACTGAAATGTTTTTCTCCTCTCTACAGTCTGTCTTGGTGCAGTATTAGAGAGGAAGGCTGTGTTGCTCTGTGTTCAGCTTTGAAGAAAAACCCCTCATCACACCTGCGAGAGCTGAACCTGGACTATAATAAATCAGGATTGAAGACCAAGCTGGTTTTGTAAGATGTGTAATGTGTTTTCTTACACTCTTCTATATGTTATGAGCTGCTTGGATCCTAAACTCCAGAGTGATCTGACAGTAGAGGCTTACAGTGAGTATTCACAGTATGGACAGACACTCCAGTCTACGCTGGGGAACTTTGCAGCTCCTTCAGGGTCACATTTAGTCTCTGTGCTGCCTCTCTTATTAATGGCCTCCTTGCCCAGTCTGAGAGTTTGGTGGGCAGTCCTGTCCTGGCAGGTCTGTAGTGGTACCATGTTCTTACCATTTGATGATAATGGATTTGATGAAGGTGGTGTGGTGTTGAGCACTGTCGCCTCACAGCAAGGTGGTCTGGGTTTGATTCATGGTCTGGTCTGCTCTGTGTGGAGTTTGTATGTTTTCCCTGTTGTCTCCGGGTTCTCCGGTTTCCTCCCACCGTCCAAAGACATATGTGACCCCAACTAGCAGGATTCCCTTAATGGAGTTGATGGTGCTCCGGGGGATCATCAGAGATTGGGATATTTATTTACAACCCAACCCTGACTTCTTTGTGGTGTTGGTTGTTTAATGGTGCCTCTTCCTTAATGGTGTTGCAGCTTCTGGGGCCTTTCAGAAAAGCTGTGTCTCTACTGACAGTTCATGTGCCACTTGTGACTGCACACAGGTGAAGTTCATTTCAATAAGCATGTGACTTCTGGTTGAAGCAGAACTTTTTAGGGATTCATAACAAAATATGTTTTTATTTACAAAATTTAAATATAATTTTTTTGTCTTTTCGCTTCACCAACTTTTTTACATTTAAATACAGGATGTAATGCAATAAAATTTGTATAAAGCCAATATTTTCAAATCATTTAAATAAGAGTGATGTGCGTGCATGCGTGTGGTTGTGTTTTTTCCATATCTGATCATGCAGTATTAATCATGTTCTCTTAGAACATCTGAAAACTGATGTTCCTGGAGATCCTTCACATCTAGGAGACACCTGAGGGGCTTCTTACTGTAATGGAATGTCATGCCACCAGGTGTCATACTAGAGTTAGGATATACATGATGTACCTAGCCAGGGAAAAACGTAAGAATAAATACAGTTCATGCACGGAGATCCACGCTGGTGTTGCTGTCTGGTTCTTATAAAGATATACTTACCCAACATTATACATGGTGTCAGAAGTTGGTGACAAGTATCTGACAGAAGATGGAGTCGACAGAGAGACACAGGTGAGAGAGAAAAAAAAGTAAAAAAAAAAAAATCTCATCAGTGACTACACCGGTATCAAAGCAAATTAGCTCACGGAGAAGCAAGCAAGTAGCTAACTGGTTTACTCGCTGTGAGAGAAGGGAGGAACGAGAAAAATGGATCAGATTTTTGATACCACCTCCGGACAGTTTTAACTTCGATGAGCCAATCAGTTGGACTCGATGGATAAGATGCTTCGAGCAGTTCCGAATAGCATCGTGGGTTATCAGAGAAGAGTGAGGAATACCAGATCAACTCACTGCTCAACTTAATGGGGGAGAAAAGTGATGACGTGATGAACTCAGTACAGTTGGAGGAAGCCAAAAGGAGGGAATACGAAGTGTGCGTGCAAAGCTTTAGGTGGGCATTTTATTGGCAAACACAATGTTATTTACAAGAGAGCCAGATTTAACAGCAGATATCAACAACCTGGCGAAAGTAGGCCTGTCGCGATAATTACATTATCGACTTATCGTACGATTTTTTAAACCGCTATAATTTTTGCTGATGTCGATAATTGGCCATTAGGTTTCCACACAAATTTGTTTTCATGAGAATAAACTGCAACTACATTAGATTTCAGAAAGTCACGCAGTGCATGCGTCAATAACAGTGCCTCCACACACACAGGCGGAGATGTTAGTTCGCGGACGTATTCGAGGCTAATCAGTCCCACTAGGATTTCGCGGGCCTTTTTTGTGATTGCTGTGGGCTAAAATGTTTGATGTTGCGGGTGTTTTTCAAAAAAATTGCGATGGAAGTTGTGGTGTGTTTTTGCGAGTACATTGCAATAGGGAGTAAATGTTGTATGGTTTCCTCTATTTAGTAGTCCATTTTAATTATCTATTTACCTATTTATTCAGGGTTGCCAACTTTTCAAGATCGCTTGGAGTGAGATTTGAACCTGAAGGGGGTGGCGAACGTTAATTGTTGACGGGGGGGCGGGGTTAGCGAACGTAAGTTGTTACTGGGCGGCCTGTAAAATGGACACAAATTAAGTATTATATCGAGATCGATCGACAGTGGTTGGCGCCAGAGCGAACTATACTAACTCATAGGTGTGGATCAGAGATAAATTAAACTAGTTTTTTTTTCTGCGTGAGAAATCGGATGTGTGGTGTGTGAGCGTGTGAAGACGGTCAAATGCGTGTGTCTCACGCTCAATGCGTGAGGGTTGGCAACCCTGATTTATTTATTTATGGGTAATATGCTTCTGTAGGTACCATGCTAAACCAGCAGGTGGCAGTACCACTGGCAACACATGGAACAAGCTTGCTTTGACGGAAGTAAGGGTGTGTCTACAGTTCAGCGTTGCGTCCGAAATCGCGTACTTAAGCAGTACGTTCTAGATTTCGGTGCAGTACGTTCTTCCCAACCGTCAAAGCAGTACGTTATTTAAGTACGAGATTGGTCAGTATGCATCCAACTTCGGACATACTACGTCCGCCATCTTACCTGTCACATGACCTATGACGTTACGCTACTAAATTAAAAGCCCCATTTGACAGTTTTCTAGTTTATGGTCTGTTCGCGATTTACATTAGATTTGCTTCATTTACATTGACTTCATTTACATTTCATTTTACATTTACCTCGTCAAGACAGTTCTTGCGATGGTATTCTCTGCAAGACGGCGTCGAGTAGTAGCTCGGAGAAGATTCCTCAGGAATTTGATCATTTACCTCAGGAGAAATGTAAGTACCGCTATCGTCTTTAGCAATCGTAGCCGGCACTTACTACATACATATTTGTGCTATATTACTGATTGGACAGCACAAATCAATGACATCTTAATAATAAGATGATTAAAAATACAGCTTCAAGTTATATTTCTAGACCAGAGGTCACTAACAGGCGGACCGCGGTCCGGATCATACCTGTCAAGTGTCCCGTTTTGGCCGGGACAGTCCCGTATTTTACCGCTCTGTCCCGGCGTCATCCCGTATTTTTATTTGTCCCGTATTTCCGATATCTCACGCCGAAAAAAATATCCAGTTTATTTACCTCAGATCCCCATATATGATTCAATACGTTACTAGTTCGCTAGCTCTGGCGCCATCCACCGGCGATATAACACTGAATCTGTGTCCATTTTACGCCCTCCCTAACTCTGCAAATTTCTATTTCCATGGTCCGCAACCAACGGACCCAAATGCCATCCCATCCGGACCCAGAATAAATTGTTAAAAATATTTTTTAATTTTGACGGGAGAATTAATTTTAAACCGGAGCATTTATTTCAGCGCTATTGAAAAAAACACTCCGTTACAAGTGTTACGTTCGCCACCTAAGCCCCCCCGGTCACCGCCGCCGCGATTAGCCCTGTTAGTGGAGCTAGAGTTAGTGGAGCTTCGAGCGTAGTGGTAAATATCTGGTTTGAATACCGCGGAGCAAAAAACATTCTTTGTGCTCATGATTATGAAATAATGTATAGTCAAACCACTTTCACAAAAATATTTATTCAATTTATTTTACAGTAAATAAAAAACCAAATTCTAATTGGATCAAATAAATAAAGTATTATTATATTAATAATTAATTAAACTATGTGCATTGATTTACAGGATGGGAGCCTGACGTATTGTCACCTCAATACAGCTGTGCCCGTCTTGCAGCTGTATTTCGGTGGTGGAGACCTCAGGGCAGATTTCAGACTCTCCCGTGAGACCATCACGTCACTCAGTAATGCACTGAGGCAGGAGACTGATCATGGGTGGAGCAGGGACATCGAGCTGTTGGTGTTCCTTTACTGGCTGGCACACGCAGCATCCTATCGTGTGGTCTCCCGAGCGTTCGCCATCCCAAGATCTACTGTGTGTGACATCGTGCACAGAATGAGCAAGGCAGTCAGTGGCATTTTGAAGAGGGTCATCATGTTACCTGCTGGTGATGAACTGGATGTGGTAGGAGCAGGATTTGCCCAGTTGGCTGGATCGGCGTCCTTCAAAGTGGCAGTTGGTGCCATCGACGGGTGCCACATCAGAATAAAACCCCCATCTGCCAATGCACAGTGCTACCTGAACAGGAAGCTTTTTTATTCTGTGCAGCTGCAAGCAATCTGTGACCATCAGGGAAGGTTTATTGACATTTTTGTGGGTTACCCTGGGTCTGTACATGACGCACGGGTGCTGAAGAACAGCCCTATATACAAAGAGGGCCTATACCCACCTAGAGGAAGGTGCATCCTTGGTGATGGGGGTTATCCGTGCATCAGCGCACCAATCCAGCTCCTGACCCCTTATCGAGAGCCTGTGCAGAACCCTGTACAGGCTCGTTTCAACAGCAGACTCTCTCGGGCCAGGAACATAATTGAAAGAACATTTGGAATGCTGAAGACCCGCTGGCGATCCATTTTCTTTAAAGCCCTTGAGGTGAGCCCTGTCTTCGCACCCGAGGTTGTGGCATGCTGCGCTGTGCTCCACAACCTCTGCATTGCTCACGGCGACATCATAGACCCAGATGTTCCAGAGGCTGATGACACTGACCCACCAGAGCCTGTCGGCACAGAACAAACATCAGGGGAAGATGCACAAGAGATTCTGGCTGCAGCTGTCTCAGCACCACAACATTGTGTTTTAGCTCTGCACGAGCATGATTTATATTTAGGCCTTTCTCTTTGAGTGTTTAAAACATCGCTTTAAAACCCAACGGCTCTTTTAAGAGCCACCCACACTTTCGCCAAAAGAGTTTCCATATTCTAATTGTACATGCGGCACGACGACCAATACAGTTTGTAATTTCCATTTGGCGCCTGCATTCAGTAGGCCAGCATTTCTGTTTTCAATGAATTTTTTAGATATTCATTGGCTGTAATCATCAACATTAACAAAAATAAACACTTGAAATAGATCACCTTGTTTGTGATGAATCTATATAATATATGCGTTTTTTTGTATTTAATTACTGAAATTGATTAACTTTTTGATATAATTTACTGAGATGCACCTGTATTAGTTTCTCTATCTCCCTGCTGTAGGCTGACTCATCCCCACCAGAGATTAGACTAGTGATGGTGGTATCAGCAAACCTCAAGAGTTTGGCTGCTTCACGGAGGCACAGCTGTTTGTGTAGAAGGAGAAGAGCAGGGGAGAAAGGACAGGGCTTTGTGTGGAGTGAGCCCTGATGGTCCGGGAGTCAGACACGTTTTCCAACTTTCAAACGCTGATTTATGTTGATTTGATGCCAAATTAAAATCATTCCAAATTGTACTTGTTGGGTGTAAATGATGTATTACCTTTAGGTTATGAATATCATTTAGCATTAAAGTTTAAACAGAAAGCTTGCTCCATCAATACATTCAAAAGATCTATGAGAATTTCTACTCAGTGTGGCTACTGATCAGAAGACTAAAACTTGTTTAATTAATGAAGTTGTTTGGGACAAAAAGATCACACACGTACTTTATGCATAAGCTTGAAAACTATGCCCTACCTATAGTATACCTATAGTATAAGACTTGTATAAGACACAAAATCTAAACATATTTAAATTAAATCTACAACCTAACTATTTCTAGTTGCAAATGTATTACTGTCATCATTCTCACAATATATAATAACACCAAAAGACTTGAAAGCTGATATACAACTATTTATTTTTTAGCTAAAATCTCCAATACATTTAAAAATCTTTCCTCTCTCTCTCTTGCCTCCCTATCCCTCCTTTCCTCTCTTATTCTAGCTTCTGCATCTCTCTTCTCTTCTCGTGCTATTGTTTCCCTCTCTCTTCTTTCCTCTCTCTTTTCAGCCTCTCTCCATCTTCTTTCCTCCCTCTCCTCAGCCTCTCTCCATCTTCTTTCCTCCCTCTCCTCAGCCTCTCTCTGTCTTCTCTCGTCTCTTTCCTCAGCCTCTCTCTCCCTCTCATTTTCCCTCTCTTCCAACTCCCTCAAATATTCCATTAAATTCCCCCGCCTCTTCTTGGCAAGGGGTTCCTTTACAGAGGGCAGTGGCTCAACAGCAGCACCCTGGCCAGATGAGGCAATAAGGGTGGGTGGACTAATTGATGGCCTCCCACCTATTGCCTCATCCATGGCAGCATACCATTTCCAGGATGCTGCTGTTGCTACACCACCCTCTGTACTCACCCCAGTGGGGGGGCACTTCAGTTCCTACAAAATTCATAAAAACACGGAAGAGGGAACGGGGGACAACACCTTGTATTATAACTAAACCTTCACTGAATTATTTTAATCTGATAAACTATCAGGAAGAGACTTACCTTATATTTTTGCTTAAGGTTCTCCCACTTTTTTTTACATAAAGTGGAGAGATTGCCTTTGGCAATTTTTTCTCCAAGACGAAGGCTCTGCAAGATAATAGACATAACTGTTAACTACAGTAAAATGCATACACTGTCTTTTAAAACTGTTAATACTACATCTCTATTACATAAAGCCTTTTGTAGTTAATAGTGTACATGAACTGTAATGCACATGTATTAATTTAACCTAAGTTACTTACTCAAAACCTCGTACAGCTGCATTCCTTTTACCGGTGAAGAGGGCCGCATTGGCCACCCTCCACCGGATAAGGTCCCTGGTGTCTTCATCGGTCCCTGCAATAATAAACTTTAGCTTTAAAATTGATGGTTACTGTATCAGTGTAGCAAAGTTACAAAAATCAATAATCACAAAGCTAGATATATTTTTACAGTATAGAATATGGTAAGAATAGGTTAGCCTTTCAATAGTATTACTAAAAAGGTGAGGTGAATGCACGAACGTCGTTATATCAGTATGACAAACAACCAAGGTTTAAAATAAAAGAAAATGAACATAAAGGAATTCGACCTGCAAACCACTTGTAAACCAGATTAAGCTAGTCATGTCTTAAAATCATTGCGAGCAAAATGGTCTAAAATTGACGGATGCGCTTCAGATTTGTTGCGAGTTAATCGGTACAATTAGTATTAGCTTGACGGGTCAACTAGCGAGCTAACAACAGGCATGAAAATGTATGATCTGGTAAATGTAGAGGTAAATGTACGATCTGGTAAATGTAGAGGTAAATGTTCGCTCTTCTGCCGTGTCCCCGGTGTAGACAGCACTAGGTCCTGCGCCACAACACGAATGAAGAACGTTCGTATTTGGCCTCTATGATGATGTATCCGGGCAGAAATGGCCGATTTCGGAAGTGCTGTTTACTTAAGTCAATATGATTTTATATAAAAATATCTCCCCACCCCAAAAAAACTCATCGGATCTACACGATTCACGTAGGTCACCCTTTTCAACTTCAAAACAGCGAATGTCGCCGAAAGGTGACAGATTTTCATGCCTGTAACAATATTACATCAGCTTGGACTCGCTGATGGTCATAAACACTAAAAAAATACAGAAATCCACAGCTCCATTCGGATATTCGCATATGCATATAAATCTAACAAAACCGACATTAATACCGCACATTTTTCGCGTTATCGGATATATGAGTTAATCGGTATTAGCTGACGGGTTAACTAGCGAGCTAACAAGATTACCTCAGCTTGGACTCGCTAGCTGTGTTAATAAAATTTTTAAAAACTATATATATGTAATCTAACAAATTGTATTTTTCATTCTCAGTGACACTACTTGTAACGTCACTTGGGTTGCACTTGGTTTGCACATCGTCATATTTTTTAAATGTTTTATTTTGTGTTTGTATCTACTTACACTTGTAAATTGCTGGCTCGCCGCTTTCCGCCATTTTATTTTTCTAACTTCGAACTCCTCCGCTGCTCCAGTTGAATCATGGGATAGGACAGTTGCTCCAGTTGCATCATGGGATAGGACAGTGTGCTGCAATCACATACTTAAAAATGGCTGCCGATGCAGTACGTCATCCGGGTACGTTTCGCGTACTGGTTTAATGCATACTGTGGTTTCGGACGTACTAGGTTGCTCGCGTACTGCTTCTCGCGTACTATATAGTACTGTAGTACTCGGTTTCGGACGGACCGCAGGTGTTTAAATACCCTGAACAGCCATTCATCTCTCTCTCTCTGGTTTGACCGACACATAGGTTAGACCTATTAAAGAGAGGCTCCGTAATATCTCCCTCTCTCTCTGGTTTGACCGACACATAGGTTAGACCTATTAAAGAGAGGCTCCGTAATATCTCCCTCTCTCTCTGGTTTGACCGACACATAGGTTAGACCTATTAAAGAGAGGCTCCGTCATCTCTCTCTCTCCGGTTTTGTTTGAGAGCACGCGAACTTTGCAACGACTAACAGCAAACAGCTGAAAGTCGTATTACTTCATTAACGAGTCCGAGTTACGGTGCAATCTAACCAGCAACTGATCAACGTTACCGCGACAACAGATTCACCGAACTACTTCAATCAAGCTTGTTAACGCGGCCACACGGACTGAAACAAAGGCGATCAATTCCCTGTTGTAAAACCGTGAACGAGACTCTCATTCCTGGACGATTCCCCAGCACACCTGGACGACGTCGCTTTTAATCAACGAGGAGCTGGCGGTGGAAATTCTCTCCTAATTCCAGGAGAATTCAGGGACGACGACACTACCCAAAATCCTCAACACGTGAGACTCTAACCGCTGGGCATAGTTTATAAAAGGGCTAAGTTACTTGAACTGTGGAGTTAACTAAGTTTTCTGTTAATACATTCCGAATGTGTTTAACTTTATTTTCATAATCTTCATCAAGATTTGTACATACAAAGTTCTCTTTGCTGTGCATGCCACAATCTTTTATTTATCTGATTAATGGACAACTTGTAGTCTTCCCCATTCTCAGACACATCACATTAATTTTTAGTTATTAAGCCAGCGTCATTACTCTTTGTTCTGACCACGTTGGAATAAACCAGCTGAGCTCATTAACACAGTCGCGCTGCTTTACTGTTTAAAGTCGGCGCCATTTTAGTTGCTTTGTTCTCTATAGGAGAACTGAGATTACAACTCCGCCTCCTCACACGCGCATTAGTGATGGGACATCTGAAGCTACGCTTCGAAGCGTGTACCGAGTAAAAAGGGGCGTGTCCGATGAAGCCCCGCTTCGGAGCTTGTGTTAGATTGAGCAAAATCACGTGATCAGCAACAAACGAGGCCTCGCATTACATCGGCCACGTCATTGCTTCATTTTGCGTATCGTTTTTCAAAATAAAAGCGCTATGAACCCTGTTGCTTCGTGTTGTAGAAGGTGGTTAAATTTAAAATCTGGAACGTTCTAAATTCTTTTTGTTTGATCAGGATGTACATCAGATTCACACATCAAAAACAGACTAAAAACCATTGGAAGAGGCAAACCTTATTTGTAATGTTAAAAACATTTTACATTTGGCAGACGCCCTTATCCAGAGCGACTTACATTTTATCTCATTTTTATATAAGTGAACAATTGAGGGTTAAGGGGCGCCTCAGTCATGGCCTCAGGTCTGGGAATCGAACCCACGACCCTCCGGTTACAAGACCAGTTCCATAACCACTTCCCTTCCCTAACCACCAGGCCATGACTACCAAACCAGATCTAGAACCCCCAAGAAGCAATTATTTAAAACACATTTTGGTTTTTTTTTAATCAGTTTCTAACTCAAAATATTCAGTCTGCCTCAACAACCACTCAATTCCCAATATAGTAAAGTACAACATATCTTCATTGTCAACTACGTTCATGACATACAAGAAAACCCAACACAACCACTAATGGTCAAGGATTAGATTGGCTACAAATCATTTTAATAATTAAAACATGACAATTAAGTATGATTTAATTGATTCTCCTGTTACTAAACATGAGTTTGATGGAAACTTTGTGACAGTATTGCATTTACAAATTGTTGAAAGTATGATCCAACTGAATGACGAGGCTGTTACAGTTTCACCAGCAGATGTCACTAGTGAGTGATGAATGAAGCCTCGAGTAATGAACCTTTTTGCAAAGCAAAGGGTTGGAAAGCTTCATTGCTTCAAGAGGCTTCATTTGCCCATCACTAACGCGCATAAGCGCGTGCACACATTACACTCCTCCCCTTTTTACACACACACACACACACACAGACACACACTAAGTACCCAGTCTTCACTGTAAATATACTGATCCTTGTTGATGGATCCACTCATACCTTGTTGATTGTTTGTTTCAGAATAGTTGGTTTTAAATAAATGTATCATTTATTTTCACCAAATTGTCTGTGTTGATGTCATTCAAAAGTGGTTGTTGCCAAAACCTCCAAAGAATTCATAGTTAAATCCTTCAGATACCAAACCATTAATTACCCTTAGTTAATAACTAAATGGTATGGTTCTGGTATAATTAGAATATGAGACTGATTCTAAATTAATGAGACTGATTAATAATTAAGGTAAAACAAATTATATCTACTTTTAAAGGATTAGTAGGTGAAACCCCTACACTTCTTATAAAACCCCTGGTTTTAACACTTCAAGCAATGATTTTATTTCTCTTACTCTGTGTCAGGGATGTCAAAGTCAAATACACCGAGGGCCAAAAAACCAAATTTGCTACAAGCCGAGGGCCGGACTGGTTCAATGTTTATTAAAACATATTGAAATGATTGCACATAGCCTATTGAACCAAGACCTAACACAGTGTATATTATTTAATGCTTAAATGAATAAAGCAATATTTTCTTATGGATCTGTCAGTAATTTCAAGTGAAAACAATTTTCAACAAGCAAACAGATAAAAACAAACTTCCTTCAAAGAAGTACATCCTGTACATTAAATGAATAAAGTAATAAAGGTTTGAAAAGTGCTGGAATTTAGGCTAAAATACTTGAAAATGCTTTAAAATTGTAACGACTTCGTTTCACAACAAATAGCTATCTGACTGAACAGTTCTCTTGTATTACGTTAACAAATACGAGCCTCTTGTAATTCCAGGACGAAACATGAGAGAACGTGAAGACGTTAAGATTGGGCGTTTTGAAAATAATCCACCATTAAATAATGTGAATAAAAAAGCGAATTATTTCGAATCATTTTGACTATATGTATAAATATTTAACTTAATTAAGTTTAACTGGTGCGCGCAGTTACAAAATTCGAGAGGTGCTCGACCTTGCGAATCGACAGCATGCGACGCCCTCGCGCAGGGGCGGAGCCACAGCAATTACGTCATTTTTGCCGCGCAGACCCTCGCCGCTTGTGCACGCTGCAGTGACTTCGCAGGCTACCGTTGCATTGTGGGGAATGTAGTGTTTGTGCGTGCAAAACACCATCGGGCGGCTGTGGCCTGCGGGCCGGTTCTAATAGTAATTAAATATCATCCAGGGGGCCATAGATAATCAATTCGTGGTCAAGATTTTGTATGCCCCGCCCCCTGAAACACAGGTGTTGGGACAGAGAATGCACAATGATCCCTCTCACTTTCTTGAAATGATCCCTCGAAGTGCAACAGCTCGGTGGCAGAAATGGACTTTCCGTCTCTTAAAAGACTATGAAAATCACTTAAGTGGATGGGCTGGTACTAGAAATGTTAAACTTGTTGGAAATACATGTATGAACCCATCGTTATGAAACAATAAAACACTGAAAACAAAATAAAAACAGTTTATCCCCGCTTTCATGTAGTGTACCGGGATACTGCTTTTACCGATCTTTTTGCCGTTATTTTCGTCGCTCATGCTGCTTTCAGTCTGCTCCTCTTGAACGTATACACGGAAGTAAGGCGGGAGTTTGTCGACGTCACATCAAGACGACATCAGTGATTGGTCAAATTTGCGGGAAAGTTGCGGTGATTGGCTGAAGTTGCAACACCGCCCTGAATTCGCGGGGTTTGCTTGAGGTTGCGTTGAAGTTGCAAATCGCAACATCACGACTTTCTGGAGGGTCTGGCTAATAGGACTCGAAATTATTCAAAATAATTTGCTTTTTATCATATTATTTAATGGTTGTTCATTATTATGATCGTATCTCGCGACTCTGCCCACCTCGTGAACCTCTGCGAACGGTGGAAGCGTTTATACTTGCCACACAATATGTGGTAGTATAAAGAAATACCCATCAAAAACAGGGGAATGAACATTTACCTGACGAATTTTATGTTTTGACGAATGTTGCTTTGTGTTTCAGGTTTGAAAAGTGCTGGAATTTAGGCTAAAGTACTTGAAAATGCTTGAAATTGTAACTACTTCGTTTCACAACAAATATCTGTCTGACTGAACAGTTCTCTTGTATTACGGTAACAAATATGAGCCTCTTGTAATTCCAGGACAACACATAAGAGAATGTGAAGACGTTAAGATTGGGAGTTTTGAAAATAAACAACTATTAAATAATGTGATAAAAATTATTTCGAGTATACGTATAAATATTTAATTTAATTAAGTTTAACGTGCTGGTAAATATTGAAATGGACTTTGAAAGTGACATACAAGTGCTTGAATTCTACCTTGTTATGGTGTATGAACCTTGCAAACATGAATTGACACCGTGCAAGGCCTCGCGCACGTGCAGAGCCACCGCGATTATGTCATTTTCGCTCCAAGTATAAACCAGGCTTAACTCGCTTTATAGCCAAAGAGATGCTGCCATTAAATACGGTCGAAAAGAAAACATTTATAAACATGCTGCAAAGATTTGACAAGCAGTATGCACTGCCAAAGAAAACCTATATCTCTCAAACTACCATTCCAACCTTATATAATGAAGTGAAAGATGGCCTTCTGAAGGACATTAAAGACATCTCATTTTACTCTGCCACTACAGATATGTGGTCAAGCTCAAATATGACCCCATACATGAGCTTTACAATACATTACATTACTGCAAACTGGTGTAATTGTATTATTATGCTACTATATTAATATTGTGGCACATTGTCTTAAAGCTCCTTTGGGGAGCCCAGAAGCAAGAAAAAATTCTATAATGGCACTTTAAAATGACAATATTATCGTTTATCGCAATAATTTCTAGGACAATATATAATTCTGAAAGTTTTGTTATCGTGACAGGCCTAGGCGAAAGCATAGAAAACTTCATTACCGATGTGTACAGACTAGCCGAGCATTGCCAATATGGTGCCCTGCGTGAAGAGATGATAAGAGATTGGATTGTAGTTGGAATCAGAGACGGAATCAGAGTCAGAAAGACTACAATTAGATTCAAAGCTCACACTGGAAAATACAGTAACATAAGTCAAACAAAACGAAGAAGTAAAAAAACAACAGCCATTGATCCGACGTGAAAAAACTGAAATGGGGGAAGGCAATGTGGACGCTATAGTCCACATGGTGAAACAATGGCGAAACAAACACAAAGTAACGCAACGCAGAGAACAAGAATGTGCAAAAAAGATGCAGATACAGTTCTCAACATGCATGGAAACAACATCCAGCAAGAGAAGTAGAGTGCAGAAAATGCAAAAAGAGGGGCCATTATGCTGCAGTCTGTAGGACAGGGCGAGTTGAGGCCATAGAATGGAGAGCTGATCAACTTTAAGTTGGACACAGGGGCAGCTGTCAGTGCCATACCAGACTCCATGTACTGCAAAACAATAGACGGTAAATTGCAGAAGGCACAGAGGAGGATCTGTTGTCCCAACAACCTGCCACTGACCGTGCTGGGCACATTCAGAGCCTCCCTGAAAAAGTGCAAAAAGAAAACAGAACAGGAAGTTTTTGTTGTTAAGGATTTAGTGATGCCACTACTAGGGCTTCCAGCCATACAAAGCTTACATCTGTTGCAGCAGATAGCTGCAGTGCAAGCACCAGATGAGAAATTCAAACAGATGTTCCCAAAAGTATTCTCTGGCTTAGGGAAGCTGCAGGGTAGCTATAAGATAGAGTTAGCTGAGGGAGCGGTGCCATATGCCTTGTCAGCTCCTAGACTTGTAGCCTTGCCCCAATGGACAAAGTGAAATCGGAGCTCCAGAGAATGGAAGACATGGGCGTGATCAGACAGATCCAAGAACCGACAGAGTGGTGTGCAGGAATGGTGGTTGTACCCAAGCCCAGTGGAAACATCCGGATCTGCGTTGACCTGACGAGGCTCAATGAGTGTGTGTGTCGAGAGAGAGTGTGTGTCGAGAGAGACACCTACTCCCCGCTGTGGATGAGACTCTGGCAAAACTGGATCATTCCCCTACATGAGGAGTCAGGGCCCTTTACAACCTTCATTACGCCATTCGGGAGGTATTGTTTCAGGAGACTCCCTTTCGGGATATCTTCTGCACCGGAACATTTTCAGCTCAGAATGTCCCAGATTGTTGCCGGCACACCAGGAACACTCTGCAATGCCGATGATATATTGGTTTTTGGCAAAGATCAAGCTGAGCATGACAACAGACTGTGCAAAGTTCTCAGGAAGCTAGAAGATGCAGGTCTGACCTTAAATGAAAAATGCGAATTCAGTGTGAGGGAATTCAGCGTGAGGGAAGTGAAATTCCTAGGGCATAAAGTAAGCAACAATGGGATCGAGGATCAAAGCCATTGTTAACATGCCCGAACCAGAGAACATCAAAGGGGTGAGATGCTTCATGGGGATGGTGAACTACGTCTGCAACTTTTCTCCTCACCTTCTCAATCTCACAAAGCCCCTGAGGGACCTGCTGCGTAATGACAGTATGTGGACCTGGGACGCGCAGCAAAAGACAGCTTTCGAGGATGTGAAGAAAGAGCTTAGCTCTCCAGCTGTCTTGGCCCAATACAGCTCAAAAAGAGAAACACTGATGTCAGCTGACGCATCATCATATGGCCTGGGAGGAGTACTGATGCAGCGACAGCCAGATGGAGAATTCAGACCAGTGGTGTACATATCCAGAAGTCTGACACCCACAGAGACTCGGTACGCTCAAATCGAGAAAGTCGCTCTCACAGTGACCTGGGCGTGCAAACGCCTGAGCGCCTATCTCCTGGGATTAGACTTCATGGTGCGTACAGATCACAAACCACTCATATCACTGTTAGGTAGCCGACCACTGGATGATAGGCTGAAATTTGATCGCCAGGTTAGCTCAGTTGTGAAAAATAGTTTTTATCATTTAAGGGTTTTATCTAAAGTTAAAGTATATCTGCCATATAGAGAGTTTGAAACTGTAATTCATGCTTTTATTACTACAAGATTGGACTATTGCAACTCTCTCTATTCTGGCCTTGACCAGTCATTGGTGCGCCGTTTACAGCTTGTGCAAAATGCAGCAGCCCGTCTCCTTACTGGTAAACGTAAACGGGATCATATATCCCCGGTTCTAGCCTCTCTTCATTGGCTTCCAGTTGCTTTTAGAATAAATTTTAAAATTTTAATGCTTACTTTTAAAGCCCTTAATGGACTAGCCCCTCAATATTTGATAGAGCTTCTTCATATTCATGCTCCTGCTAGACTCTTGAGATCATCAAGTCAGCTTCTTTTGGTCCCTCCTAGAACAAAACTTAAAACCAAAGGTGCTCCTAGGCTCTGGAATAATTTACCTGAGCACATTCGATCTGCTGATTCCCTTGAGACTTTTAAATCTTCTTTAAAAACACATTTATTTTCATTGGCATACAATCATAATTAAGTACATTTTAATAGATTCTATTTCATTTTAACTCTGCCTATTTGGGCTATTGTATTTCATGTATTTTATGCTACTGTTATTGTTATTGTATTCTTTTTTCGTTCATTGATTTTAACTACTTGAAAGTTGTAATACTGCTGAATTTACCTTAGCTTTGATATCGCTTCTCATTTGTACAGCACTTTGGTCAACCTCGGTTGTTTTAAATGTGCTATATAAATAAAGCTTGACTTGACTTGACTTGACTTACCTCCACACATACTCAGATTCAGACTGAGAATGATGAGATTCAAGTACAAGATCATTCATGTACCAGGGAAACAGTTGGTAGCTGCAGACGCGCTGTCACGAGCACCACTGGGACCAGAGAGCAACACAGAAAGTGACAGCCTGGAAAGAGAGTGTCAGGTGTACATTGACTACATCGTGGAACACTTACCTGCAACAAAAACAAAACTGGAGAAAATCAAAAACATACAGAACACAGATACAACCATGAAACAACTCAGAGCATACACAGACAAAGGGTGGCCTCTGCACAGACAAGCAGCTCCAGAGAACCTGCTCCAGTATTGGCAGCGTTGGGGAGTAACGAAGTACATGTAACAATGTTACGTAATTTAATTACAAAAAAAGTGTAATTCGTTACAGTTACAATGAGAAAATATGTAATTCAGTTACAGTTACATCTGGAAATATTAAGAATTACAATTTTTACATATACAAATATAAACAAAACCTTTGCGAAATATTTTATATTTTTTATTGCTTTGCTCCCTATATCGCTGTTTCCCGCTTGTTTCTGTGCTGGAGCAGCAAACGCGGTTCAGTTTCAGCTCAAGCAGCAATAATGACAGATGCCTTCAAGCACTGGGAATTTAAGGAGCATTTGTTTTCGCTACGTGTTGTAAATAAATGTGAACCATGTGCCACCATCAGCAACTATTTGTGATTATGCCAAGACTTTGTGTAAATGTTGGAATTTGGAGGTTTATTTCCGATCAGAAGGCAACCAGTATTGAGGTTGTAAGCGAGCTAACAGCAAGGTATGCTGACCGTCAAACACTGTGGTTTCCATAGTTACCTGCTGGGCTAGCTACTACCATTCACTTGAATGTGTTTGTCCTTTAGCATGCTAGCTTCATTTACAGGTTAACCAAATTAAATGTTTAAAGTCCTAAACAGGTATTCGTTGGAATCATACATGACTATTATAGACAATGACAGACGGTATCAAATGAATATTTATGACGGTTTGGTGTTGGTAAAACGTTTGTCGATGTGTATGACACAACCTAGCCTACCCAATTGGTATTATTGGACCTATCTTAGACCTACCATTCGACAAGCAACACATTTAAATTAAATTTGTATGAAGTAATGAAATGCAGTTTGGTATCTAATCAAGATAGTGATCTTGTCAATGTGCAGATTGTATAGAATGCAGTATTTAGAGATGAAATGTAGTTATTTACAGCTAGTGTAAGTAAAGATGGTTAATAGATATGTGCAGAGTAAATAAATTACTTAGGGAAATGCATTTGTGTGTAATTGTCACGTATGGCCTAGCCCCCTCCCTTGGCTGTCACTCCGGGTTCCCTTGTGTCTGTGTCCCGTGCCTGTTGATCCCGCCCCACTCGTTTATATCGTGATTCCCTTGTTTATTGCCATGCCCCCGTGTCATTGTTATCACCTGTTCCTTGTTTCAGTTCTATGTATTTAAGTCCCCTCATTCCCCAGTCTAGTCATCCGTGGTTTTGTTCATGCTGTTTGGTTGTCTACTCTGTGCCTTGTTATTCCGTCGGTTTGTGCGTCGTTTTGTCTGCCTGTTTGATCCCTAGTTCGTGAGTCCTCCTGGTTTCTGTTTGCCATGCCTGTTTCTCGTTCCTGTTCGGATTGCTTGCCTGTTATGACCCCTGCTTGTGTTATCGACTCTGGTTTTGGTATTCCCTGTATTAAATCTCGCTCATCTCAGCATTTGTGTCCGTCTCCTCGCTCCGTGGCGCAAGCCGCGTTACAGTAATGTAGTTATGGTAGTACAATGCACAGGGCAAAGAAAAATATATGGTATAAATAAATGTGATAAATACAGAGGGAATCATACAGATAATATACAGATTATCCTACACCACTGTAGATAGGGCTATACAGATGTGAATTGAAGAACACTGTACAGATGTTGTGTGGATGGTATGGTATGGATAGAGGAGAAGGAAAGAATGGTCTTTGGGAAGAGTTCAATAAGGTGACCGCTGTGGGGAAGAAGTGGTTTCTGAACCTGCTTGTGTTAGTCTGCAAACTGTGAAAATGGTAGAGCCTGGGGGAGGAGCAGAAAAGAGTATGGCCCGATGACAGTAGTCTGATCTTACATGCCTGGTGCAGGCATCTCTTCTTGTGGACCTCCTGTGATTGCCTGTCAGCAATTCCCTCTCAGCTTAGTACTCTTTTAAGTTTCACACTGTCAGTTCTCAAAAATTAAATGTTGATCATGGGTCAATACTCATTTAAACCTTAAAGTAATCCAAAAGTAATATTATTATAATAATATTATTAAAGTTATATTACTTTAATTTAAAAAAGTAATCGGAAAAGTTACACTACAATTACATTTTAAACAAGGTAACATGTAACTGTAACGAATTACATTTTTAAAGTAACTTACTCAACACTGGTTAGGGTTCAGTGGCGGATGCTGGTCTTTCAAGGAGGGGAAGCTCAATTTCGGCCTACATCATAAAATGTGTCGGTTTATTTATATGTAAATGCTACCCTCCATTCCTTTTCAGCAGCACGCGCTGGACAGAAACTGGGATAGAAGTCAGAAAGAGTGATAGAAGTCAGTCTCCAAACACAAGCAGCTACAACAAAAACCACCAGAAATAGAAGTTTGATTTGTCGCTAGTCGTTTTTAATGAAGAAAATGCCGCTAAGAGAATTAGGAAAATCTCCGGTTTAACTCAGAACAGAATGAAAAAAAAAAAAATTATAATTAAATGCTCCCGCAGAGGTTTACACCAAAAGATCACTGATTCGCTCATTTCGCTGTCAATCAAAAAGGTATTCAGCCTCAGACAGATCATCCAATCGTCATGCAGAAGCATTCTTTTGTAGTTTTTATTATTATTATTATTATTATTAATAATAATAATAATAATAATAAATTATAATGTACAATAATATGCAGCTTGAAATGTAGTCTAAAAGTAATCTTCTGTACTTTAGCTATCAAAGAGAAAGAGACAGGGAAAGTGTAACGCTGGGTGCAGGCTGGAAGACGAGGCGGTACTCAGGGTGCAAACACTGACGTTACTTTATTTTTGTTTATTGCGCAGACGGCGCACATTTAACACTCAAGCTTGTAACATGAAATCTAGACGTTGACTACTGACAGAAGTAATACTGAAAGACGAGCACAGGACGCTACACACACGCTTTATATACATCTCTAACAAGCACCACGTGAAACACATTAGACTAACGACACTGGTGAACAGACACACACACACACTCCAGCCACACCCCCCAATGTACATACACGGACACGGACTACGTAGACACGCCCCAAAGGGAGGGGTCCGGGGCTGTAGCATAACAGAAAGATCACAAACATCCAGTCACAGATCTGCCCAGGGAAACACAGGTACAGATGAAGGAAGAGTGGAAGCAGTATCAGAGGCAGTACAGAGAGAAGAGAAGAAGAAAAGGGTGCTTTCTGAAGTTTTGATCCTTACTCCTCTATCACTGCATTCAACAGCAGATGAGCAGCTTTTAATAGCTATATCACCATCGTTAATTTAACTGCTTTATCACCATTGGATCCAGAGGAGACCGACCGCTTAGAGAACACCTGCAGATCAGCTCTAGATATAGTAGCTCCACTCAAATATAAAAAAGGCTAGATCTAAAAAGTTCGCCCCATGGTATACCGATCAAACTTGAAACTTAAAACAAATAGCACGTAAATTAGAGCGGAAATGGCGAACTACTAAATTGGAAGTATTCCACTGTGCCTGGAAGGATAGCATTATTGACTACAAACGGGCTCTCACTAAAGCACGCTCAGCATACTTAGTCTCACTGATTGAGAATAATAAAAACCAATCCTAGATTTCTTTTTAGTACTATTTATAAACTTACAAAAATCAAGCAGGCGCTGAACCTCAGATTCCAGGAAACCTCACTAGTAATGTCTTTATTGATTTCTTTGATAATAAAATAGAGAATATTAGACAAAATATAAAACCTTTCATGGGTAATCCAACTGGTCTGTCATCTGGTGTGGTCGATATTGAACAAAATTTTACATTAAGAGAAACGCTTGAAGCTTTTCATCCACTCCCACAATCAGAATTGGAGAAAATAATTTCATCATTAAATTGTACTACTTGCATACTAGACTCGGTTCTCTCAAAATTACTAAAAGAGGTATTACCAGTTGTGACTGAACCTCTTCTAAAAGGTCACATGCCCAAATCCTGTAAATTAGCGGTCATTAAACCTCTGATCAAGAAACGAAGTCTTGATCCAACTGTACTATATAATTATAGACCCATTTTGAACATATAATTTATATCCAAGATCATAGAAAAAGCTGTAGCCCAGCAATGATGCCTATATCTGTAATCTGGAATCTCACTGTATGTTCCTTCAGTTGGACAAGGGAGAGCTGCAATGGTGAGTTAATTCAGCACAACAACATGTGATTTATTACCAGATGGTCCAACATCTGACATCTGTTTCCTTTTACACCTCAATCAGACACCATCAAGAAGGGAGAGAGACCACATGACCAGGTATGTCACTACATGCTTCTATCACTGTACCTGGATCAGTTTTAATTGAACCAAATTCACCCAGTTGATGTTGTACTTGTTATATATAAAAATAAAACAGAAAACAAAAAACAAATGTGTGCACACTGTTAAAAAACAAAAAACAGCAAATTCAGTTCAATGATAAATAAATAATATGTGATTCTCTACAATATTATTCACATAACCACAGTGTCCTGACATGGACAAACCTGTCTGACAAACTCCTACAAAATCAGACCTTTGTAATATCAGAGGCATCATGGAGCGATAAGGCAGACGCTTGTGCTGAGCAGAGGGAGGTTTATTAATAGCATAATCAGAGTCGGGGTCATGGTCCAGCTTCATATAATAATAATAAACATTATTTGTATAGCACCTTTCATACATACATGCAAGTGCTTTACAGAATAAATTTTAAAAAGAAACATTAAAAGGAAGCAAGGATAAAAATACAAAGGAAAATATTAAGAAATTAAAGATAAAAAGGAAACAAAACAATAAAATAATGTAATAAAGTAAATAAGATGAAACAGATTTAGGGTTGCTTAACTAAAACTAAAAGCAGATCTAAACAAGAAGGTTTTGAGACTCTTCCTAGCTGTACAGGGATGAAATGCCTCTGAGCTCTTCAGGAAGAGAGTTCCAGAGCTTTGGGCCATAGTGGCTAAAAGCCCCCTCACCAATCTTTAATCGGCTTTTAGGAATCACCAGTAAATTACTGTTTGAAGACCTGAGAGACCTGACTGGAACATATCTAATCATCATTTCACTGAGGTAAAGAGGAGCAAGACCATGAAGACATCTAAAAACCATGACTAGAACCTTAAAATCTATTCTAAAGCTGACAGGTAACCAGTGCAGTGAGTAGAGTGTAGGTGTAATATGATCTCTCTTTCTCCTGCGGGTCAGGACCCTTGCAGCAGCTTTCTGAACTCGCTGTAGGTGAGAAATGGAGCTCTTTGGAAGAGCAGATAGAACAGCGTTACAATAATCTAGCCTTGATGTGATAAATGCATGGACAAGTTTTTCACTGTCAGCAGGAGAGAGCATATCTCGGACCTTAGCGATGTTTCAGAGGCGAAAATAAGCTGTCTTGCATGTAGTCATGATGTGTGATTTGAAGCTGAACTTATTATCAAAGGTGACGCCCAGGTTCTTAACATATTGTCTGGCATTCAAATTCATTTGATTTAAATAAGTCTGGACATCATTCCTTTGTGAATCACTACGAAGAACAAGAACCTCTGTCTTCTCTTTATTTAATTGTACTTTAAGATTATCTTCAGATAAAAAACCAAGATAAAACAAATCTATTTAAACCAACATTAAACCATGTTGAACTACACCATAACTAAGGAATATGAGTGTTACTTTAACATGACTGGGGCCTGATTTCCTGTTGGTTATTCTTGCATTATAGAAACAGAAGTGCAGATAATGATCTCTCACTGAAACAGAACTGGGTGGTGGTTTGAGGGAGGAGGTGGTGAGACTGTTGCTGGTTGGGTTATTTTTTTATCAGAGGTGCTCAACTCAAACCACAGACGACTACAATCTTGTTCAGACTCTCATAGTGCTGTCATGAACTTCCCACACGTATTGTCAGTATAATAATAAATCATTTATGTAACTGTATGTGGTTTTGTGACCGGATTATTTAGTCTGCCATGTTTGTAAACTGCTCTTTGTATCACACAGGAACACAAAATTCATTCTTACTGACATACATCACACAGGGTAAAGCTGTACAAAGCAGTGAAAAACGTGCAAATTATTACAGTAGAAACAGCAAAGTGTACTCCTCCCTCTAAATGGTGTGGTGTGTGTACTGTAGATATTACATTATGAGGACACTCACACTCTCCTCCTGATAAATGTGTTTAACTCTTGTGCTGCAGTCTAACACACGTGGGACATTCATCAGTTTCTCAGAGCTGACACTGAATCTTATTGGCCAGGACATCCAGAATTAAACCAATCACAGCCTGACAGTGCAGGAGTAGTGTTATTCTGTAAGGTCATCATACTGGACTCAGATCAGTTTGTCATGAGTACAGAACCAACATTAGTGAGAAGACAGTTTTAGACTTCGTGGTCACTGGAACACACATAGACACACATGTATAGACACGCACATGAACACACACACACACGCACAGACACGCACATGCACACACACACAAGCTTAAACTGATGGTGTTTGATAATACACCTTCTATGTGTAAATGCAGTACTGTGAAACGTTTTAATAAAATGTGCTAATGCTTTTTGGCATAAACTGCTAATGTGAAGAACAGTGCTGCATTAATAATACACTATACTGCCAAAAGTATTCACTCACCTTCCTTGACTCACATATGAGCTTAAGTGACATCCCATTCCTAATCCATAGGGTTCAATATGATGTTGGTCCACCCTTTACAGCTAGAACAGCTTCAGCTCTTCTGGGAAGGCTGTTCTCAAGGTTTAGGAGTGTGTTTATGGGGATTTTTGACCATTCTTCCAGAAGCACATTTGTGAGGTCACATACTGATGTTCGATGAGAAGGCCTGGCTCTCAGTCTCTGATCTAATTCATACCAAAGGTGTTCTATCGGGTTGAGGTCAGGACTCTGTGCAGACCAGTCAAGTTCATCCACACCAGACTCTGCCATCCATGTCTTTATGGACCTTGCTTTGTGCACTGGTGTACAGTCATGTTGAAAGAGGAAGGGGCCAACTCCTAACTGTTCCCACAAAGTTGGGTGCATCATTGTCCAAAATGTCTTGGTATGCTGAAGCATTCAGAGTTCCTTTCACTGGAACTAATGAGTCAAGCCCAGCTCCTGAAAAACAACCCCACACCATAATACCCCCACCACCAAACTTTACACTTGGCACAATGCAGTCAGACAAGTACCGTTCACCTGGCAACCACCAAACCCAGACTCGTCCATCAGATTGACAGATGGAGAAGTACGATTCATCACTCCAGAGAATGTGCCTGCTAGAGTCCAGTTGTGGTTTGGTTTACACCACTGTAGCTGCTCGACCATGGAAACCCATTCCATGAAGCTCTCTGCACACTGTTCTTGAGCTAATTTGAAGGCCACATGAAGTTTAGATGTCTGTAGTGATTGACTCTGCAGAAAGTTGGTGACCTCTTCGCACTTCAGCATCCGCTGACCTGCTCCATCAGTTTACGTGTCCTACCACTTCATGGCTGAGTAGCTGTCGTTCCCAAACACTTCCATTTATTATACAGCTGACAGTTGACTGTGGAATATTTAGGAGTGAGGAAATTTCACGACTGGATTGCTCCTGAGAGCGACCCATTCTTTCACAAATGTTTGTAAAAACATGCGTATAGGGCTTAATTTTATACACCTGTGGCCATGGAAGTGATTGGAACACCTGATTCCAATAATTTGGATGGGTGAGCGAATACTTTTGGCAAAATAATGTACATGAACAACAACCAGGAAACTCATGTACTGACCTTCTATACACAGAAAACATCTGACTATAAAAATCTTTAATAGAACAGTAATTATTGGTAATTATTGGTTGGGAGGTAGTGACATTCAGTACTTCCTGCTTTCCTCCTGTACAGACGCTTTTCTGTCAGCTCTGCCTGTCCTTTCATTTATTTGAGTTATATCTACAAGTTAAAGTTATTTTTACAAGTTAAAAGGATCCATTACTCATTACTTCACTTGGTAAGCTTTTTTACATTCATCTATAAAGGATAATTTAGCATTTTTTACATTCCGACAGTCCGACACTGCGAGTGAACTGTTTTTTGCGCCTCAACCTTGTGAGTGGTTTTTATCAGCAGCTGATATTGTTTTCAGCTGTGAAATACCTGCCAGAACTTCTTGGGTGTTAATTTTGCACTTTGGATTTTTAACTTGGATATTTGAGCCTTGTGTGCCTGGTGCTTTTGCGATTATGGCTCATGCTTCCACATCATCTATTTGCTCTGAGTGTATCAAACTGTCTCAGAGGGTTGTGGAACTTCAGGAAAGAATCCATACCTTACATTCTATAAGGGAGGATGAGGAATATCTGGACTCGATTCTTGCCACACAAACCGCTGACAAAACCGTCCCTGTGACTGGCAAAGAAAGAGACGTTTCTCTGCATTGTCGCTGGGATGCACTGGGGGCAAAGCCTAAGCTCATCTTGGACTCAACTCCTAATCCCGTTAACAACAACAATGATAAGGGCTGGACTCTTGTTCGGGGGAAGGAACGTAGCAGAAACCAGCACAGCAGCGGCGGCAAGCAGCCATCTTCAGAACAGAACATTCTTCTCGATAACAGATATGAAGCTCTTGCCTCAACAGAAGTAGCAGAAACTGAGCAGTCTCATCACAACATACTGCCTCCCTCTCCAGGACATCAAGGACATCAAACACACCCCAATCAGCATCAGAGATCCAACTCCAGTCTGGCTGCTAAGCATGCAAATAACTCTGGCCATTCACAGACCAACCACCAGGCTGCCAACTGTGTTAGCCAGCAGCATGCTAACAAGCATGCTAAGAGGGTTAGCCATCGGGATGCTAACCATGTTGGCCATCGGGGTGGTAACCATGTTGGCCTTCGGGGTGAAATGAAATGTGCCATATTTTGTCAATTGTGATTTTTACACCCCAATCGAAATTTGTCCTCCACTTTTAACCCATCTGGGGTGGGTTTCCCACCCCTGTGGAAGTCAGAACACACACACACACACACACACACACACTAGTGATTACTAGGGGGCTGTGGATCACACGTGCCCAGAGTGGTGGGCAGCCCTAGCCCGGCGCCCGGGGAGCAGTTGGGGTTAGGTGCCTTGCTCAAGGGCACCTCAGTCATGGCCTGTCTGGGAATCGAACCCACGACCCTCCGGTCACAAGACCAGTTCCCTAACTGCCAGGCCATGACTGCCCCTGCAAGTCTTGCAGGTGGTAACCATGTTAGCCATCGGGGTGCTAACCATGTTAGCCATCGGGGTGGTAACCATGCTGGCCATCGGGGTGGTAACCATGTTGGCCATCGGGGTGGTAACCATGTTGGCCATCGGGATGCTAACCATGTTAGCCGCCGAGGCATTAACGGTGAAAGGAGACGAGGAACACCGCCACAGCCCAAAACGCTGCTAATTGGGGACTCAGTCATCAGAGATGTATGGAGCAACAGTATTAAGGCCTTTTGCTTTCCTCGTGTTACTGTCTGTGAAGTGATACCCATGATTCCACACATATTGCATGATCATCCAGCTACGGAAAGACTGATTGTACATGTCGGCTCTAGCGATGTTTACAAACAACAGTCTGAGATACTGAAACAGGATTTTAACCATCTGCTCGACATTCTGGAGTTTTCCCGGTGTGAAGTGTTCATTTCTGGACCGATACCAACTGCACGTCGAGGCAGTGGTCACTTTACCAGACTGCTGGCTCTAAATAGCTGGCTCACTACAGCCTGTGCTCATCGGAAGGTAAACTTCATTGACAATTTCAACATCTTTTGGAGGCGTCCTGAGCTTTTTAAACCTGATCAGCTTCACCCTAACAGGGCTGGGACTCAAATGCTTGTGGATAATCTAATGTATGGAATCACTCACATGTGGAACCTGCACCCAACCGCCAGCAGCAACGTCAGTAATGTCAGTCAAAGGAGCCCACCATCTCCTGTCAGAGAATCTGTCCACAGTCTCAGAGGTAAACTCCAGGAGATTGAAGAGGTTCTGCAACACTACAGTCTGCAGTCTTGTAGGAACTCACCTACTTCTCCTGCACACTCAGTGATTTCTCAGGTCTGACACACTGGAACCCATGCTCCTAGTCAGTGCTACATTCCAGTTATTTTAAATAGCCGGTGGCATGGCTCTCAGAATCGAAATAAAAATGTAATCAGAAGAAAACATAAGGGTACAAAACATTGTAACAAACAAAATTTGATCCCAGTGAAATGTAAGCAATGATAACACAAGTGATGTAAGCAATGCTGATCAAACACATCAAGTCTTCAAAGTCTCCTTACTAAACGTCCGCTCACTCACAAACAAGTCTTTTAGAATAGCTAAATTAATTGAAGATTACTGTCTGGACTTTCTTTTTCTAACAGAGACTTGGCTTGATAGCAATGGAGCAATAGTGCTAAATGAAGCTTCGCCTCCCGACTTTAACTATTTTAATGTCTCCAGGGTAAATAAGAGAGGTGGTGGTGTTGCATGTTATTACCATAAAGCATTCCGCTGTAAGCAGATCTCATTAGGGGAACATCCTACGTTTGAATATCTGGCAGTACAACTCAACAGCACTTATTCAGTTCTTTTGATTGTTACCTATCATCCTCCCAGACTACATGCAGATTTTCTTGAAGATTTTGAAGAAATGCTTTCAAGGATTTTAATTGATTTTGATTATGTTTTAATTGCTGGGGATTTTAATATTCACATGGATATATCCACAAATCCAATCACTTCAGAATTCATGAGGATGCTTAACTCTTTCGATCTCATACAGCATGTATCAGGCCCAACTCATAAGCATGGCCACATTTTAGATTTGATCATTTCTAAATGTATAGAGGTTAATAATACTGAAATTACTGATGTTGCAATCTGTGACCATTTTGGTGTATTTTTCAACATGTCATTATCTACTAGAACACTCAGTGAAAAGCGCACAATAACCAAGCGTTATCTCAGTGCTGGCAGTGCCGTGGCCTTCACAGACATGATACAGTCCCTCCCTCCTCTCTCAGAAAATGGGAATGAGCTAGTTGAAACATTCGCACACAGAGTTAGGAACTGTATTGATGCTGTGGCACCAAAGGTAATTAAAATAATCTCTGGTAAAATTAAGATGCCCTGGAGAAACACTCCATCTATTGTAAAATTTAGGCAAGATTGTAGGCAGGCTGAGAGACGCTGGCGAAAGTCAAAATTGCAAGTACATTTTGATATTTATAAAACAACACTGCAGAATTACAACAGTGAAGTGAAATCAGCAAGGAAAAACTATTTCTCTACCTTAATCAATTCATCCAATAATAACTCAGCTGTCTTGTTCAGAAGCATAGATCAGCTCGTAAACCCCACCTCCTGTGGCTTCCCTGAGACTGTTTCAGTTGAAAAATGTGAGGAGTTTGCTATATTTTTTAGGGACAAGATTACTAGTATAAGGCAGAACATAGCAACAAGCACTAATAGACCATCAACCCTTACATCAGTTACTCAGCCTAATTTTAATATGTCTTATTTCCAAGAAGTTGACATGGTAACACTACTTGATGTGATTTCATCACTAAAATCCTCTACTTGTAAACTGGACCCTTTACCAACATGCTTTTTCAAGCAGGTTCTGAGCTCATTAGCAAATGAAGTTCTAACGATTGTTAATCAGTCTCTGCAATTGGGTGAATTCCCTAAAATTCTTAAAACTGCAATGGTTAAACCACTATTAAAGACCAGAAATCTTGATCCCACAATTCTTAATAATTATCGACCTATATCTAACCTTTCCTTTCTTAGCAAAATAATTGAAAAAGTAGCGTCAATCCAGTTGAATATGTCAAAGTAAATCAAATAAATGACACTTTTCAATCTGGTTTCAGAGCTCTCCACAGCACTGAAACTGCGCTAGTTAAGGTAGTAAATGACTTGAGATTGAATAAGGATGCAGGCAAACTCTCAGTCCTTTTTCTGCTAGATTTAAGCGCCGCTTTTGACACCGTTGATCATGAAATACTTCTTGATCGACTACAGAGCTGGGTAGGCCTTAGTGCCTTAGTCTTAGACTGGTTTAGATCGTACCTAACTGGGCGTGATTACTATGTAGCATTAGGTATCTCTTCCTCCACACGTCAAAAAATAACTTGTGGCGTCCCCCAAGGATCAATTCTTGGGCCGTTACTATTCAACCTATATATGCTTCCGTTACCACACATCATGATAACTAATACCAAACATGGTATTAGTTATCATCAATATGCAGATGACACTCAACTTTATATTTCGCTAGAACCTAAAGCCCTGAAATCAATTTGCTCACTGTTTGACTGCATAGATGATATACAGACATGGATGTCTGACAATTTTCTGCAGTTAAATAAACAGAAGACAGAGGTTCTTGTTCTTGGCAGTGATTCACAAAAGAATGATGTTCAGACTTATTTAAATCAAATGAATCTGAATGCCAGACAATGTGTTAAGAACCTGGGCGTCACCTTTGATAATGAGCTCAGCTTCAAATCACACATCATGACTACATGCAAGACAGCTTATTTTCACCTTCGAAACTTCGCTAAGGTCCGAGATATGCTCTCTCCTGCTGACAGTGAAAAACTTGTCCATGCATTTATCACATCAAGGCTAGATTATTGTAACGCTGTTCTATCTGCTCTTCCAAAGAGCTCTATTTCGCACCTACAGCGAGTTCAGAATGCGGCTGCAAGGGTTCTGACCCGCAGGAGAAAGAGAGATCATATTACACCTGCACTCCACTCACTGCACTGGTTACCTGTCAGCTTTAGAATAGATTTTAAGGTTCTAGTCATGGTATTTAAATGTCTTTGTGGTCTTGCCCCTCTTTACCTCATTGAAATGATGGTTAGATATGTTCCAGTCAGGTCTCTCAGGTCTTCAAACAGTAATCTACTGGTGATTCCTAAAAGCCGATTAAAGATTGGCGAGGGTGCTTTTAGCCACTATGGCCCAAAGCTCTGGAATTCTCTTCCTGAAGAGCTCAGAGGCATTTCATCCCTGCATAGTTTTAAGAGCAGTCTCAAAAAATTCCTGTTTAGATCCGCTTTTAGTTAAGAAACTCTCAATCTTATTTACTTTATTACATTATGTTGTCTATTATTTTCTAAATCTAATTATCTTAATAGTTTTATCTTATTTACTTTACTTATTACTTTTTATTATCTTTTTTTACTTCACTTTTTTTTACTTTTTATCTTTTTTTATATTTTTTCTTTTAACATTTTCTTTTTGTCTTATCTCCTTTTAATGTTTCTTTTTATTTATACTGTAAAGCACTTTGAGTTGCATGTATGTATGAAAGGTGCTATACAAATAAAGATTATTATTATTATTATTATTATTATTATTATTATTAATGCAACGTCTTAAATGTAGGACCCTTAGAATTTCTTTTTTTGTTGCTATTGTTTTCAAGGGGAAATGGACTATTCAGGTGACAGCAAGGTGTGATGGACAGGTCAGGTCATTCACAGGTCATACATCTGAAGTTGTAGTGGGCGGGGAAATGATCAAGGGATGTGTCCGTTGGGTTGTGTTACAGAGAGTGGGAAAGAGACCACTAAACAGGCCAGACATGCGCTCTCCACAAAGGACAGTGATTTATGTGAATTTCACCCTCAGTTGTTATTTAGAGGAGTAAGATACGAGTGTACTGGACCCATACGATTGTAAAGCTGCTTTGTAACAACATGTGTTGTAAAAAGTGCTATATAAATACATTTGAATCGAGTTGACTAGTCACATGCTATTTTCGCAGTGTGCAATCTCCTCGTGGTCATGCTACCGTGAGTTAGTGGCTACACTGAAGGACTACACGTTGCGGGACAATTCCCAATGAATTTACCGGATGTGCACTGCGGGACATCGATGCAGCGTAATTCATTTGGTTGAGCTACAAGAATATCAGCCTATTCTTTGTTCTTGCTGTGATATTACAGGTGGAGATAAGAGACGTTGAGGAAATACACGAGTACACGTTTTGCTGGGATTCTATTGCTTTGTGCAAACTAGTGGTCATCAATGTGCACCAACCTTAAAGGCCCCAACATTAAACTTTGAACAGAAAAATGCTTTACAGAATGTTATGTGTTAAGTAAAGTATTTGAGTGTGGTTGATAGTGTGACGCGCGGCGGAGCAGGGAAGGATGAGACACGAATCCTCGCTTGCAACAAACGTCACTTTTAATTTGGACACTGATTGCGCAATATAGCGCACGTAAAACATGTAACACACACAGACGTGTCAACTATAGACAACGACGAGCACAGGACACTGCGCGAGCGCACATTAACACTAGAGCTCCTAGAGAAGCGAAAAATTTCACAGGGCTTGGTAGGGTCTGTTATGTTGCTCCCTTATAGTGTAACTAAGTAAACATTATTACTCGACACACAGAGAAACGGAGGACAACTTGCTGGATCACTCACTAGTTTTTTTATTAATTGAATTGGTTGTTATGGTTACATTCAGAATCCCTATGCCCTAGTGGCGGTCTGCCCTCTGGTGGTAAGTATTGGTAGGACATCTCTAGGTTCATACATAACATATCTCCTCCCCACTAAGATTCGTTGTCAATAACATTAACAAGAAATATGGCAGAAATAGGAAATTACGGCTGATAATCACTACAGAGTTCCAAAACTCAACCATTAAACAACATTCTGCCAAGGCAAACATTCTTAAACATCCTTCAACATTCCCTTTATTTTTTTATTTATTTTTTTAAGTTCACTGATCTCTATAACGTACTGGCGGACGTGTGATCCTCACAGGATATCGCCGTACAGTCCCTGTTATCTCAGAACGACCTGTGTGTGTCATTACTGTGGACTGTGGTGTCTTGGGTGGTGTATGTGTTGTGTGTGGAACTGAATCAGTATCCTCCTTCTGTTGAGATGTACTTGGGTCAAGTGTGGTACCAGGTGTGGTTGTCTGAGGTAGCGACAGTGGATAACTCGCAGTCACTGGTGGGTCTGACTCGGGCCGAGTTAGCATCTGGTCCACATGACGCTTCCAGACCCCTTGTGTTCCCACATTTACCTTATAGGACACCGGTCCTGTCTCCTCGATCACCACAGCTGGCATCCACTTATCCTCCCCCCTCCTATAATCACGCACGAGCACTGGCTCACCAACTGCAAACTGTCTCTGTTTGGAGTGTAGCTGGCGTCGTTGCTGTTGAGCCTCCTGCGACTGGTGCACTGTTCCAGCCACGCTGGGTTTCAGGAAATCCAGTCGAGAACGCAGCTTGCGTCTGATGAACAGCATTGCAGGGCTTTCTCTGGTTGTTGCATGAGGGGTGTTGCGGTAGGTCAGGAGGAACGTATCTAGACGCTGTTGCAGTGGTGTAGTTCCTCTGGAAGACCTCAGAGCGCGCTTGAAGGTTTGCACAAAGCGCTCTGCTAAGCCATTGGAGGCAGGGTGGTACGGTGCTGAGCGAATGTGTTTGACTCCATTGGCTTTCAGAAACGTGCTGAATTCTTCCGAGCAGAACTGAGGGCCGTTGTCGCTTACAAGGCTGTGTGGAATGCCATAGCGACTAAAAAGTCCCCTAAGCACTGAGATGGTTTTGCTGGATGTGGTGCTATCCATGATGTGTACCTCGGGCCATTTGGAGTGTGCGTCCACTACGACCAGGTACATGTGCCCTTCAAATGGACCAGCAAAGTCCACATGTATCCGTTCCCAGGGACTGGATGGCCACATCCACGGGTGTAAGGGTGCTAGACCAGGGTCTTTCTGTACTCGTTGACATGAGTGGCATGACTTTGCTTGGTGTTCGATCTGGGAGTCGATGCCAGGCCACCAGACGTAGCTGCGAGCTAAGCTCTTCATCCTCACTACACCTGGGTGTGCTGAGTGTAGCTCTGTCAGCACACGGGGGCGCAGTCTGGGTGGCACAATCACTCTCAAACCCCACATGAGGCATCCGTGCTGCACAGTGAGCTCATGGCGGCGCTGGAGGTAGTGTAATAGTTCGTCTCCTGCGTCCTTTGTAGTGGGAAAACGGCCAGTGGTGACCATTTCCATGACACGGGACAGGGTGGAGTCAGACATGGTATGACGCTTGATCTCAGCGTTGCTGACTGGCAAAGTGTCCAATTGTGACGTATAGAACACCTCCACTGCACCTTGTTTCTCACTGGGGGCATGAGGGAGCGGTAACCTCGACAGTCCATCAGCGTTGGCATGCAGGGCCCCTTTCTTGTACTCAATGTTGTAATTGTGAGCGGAGAGCAGGAGCGCCCAGCGTTGCATGCGAGCTGTAGCCATGGATGGTGTGCTTTTCACTGGACTGAGGATGGTTGTGAGTGGGCGATGGTCAGTGAGCAGAGTGAATGTATTGCCGTAAAGATACTGGTGGAACTTCCGTACTCCAAAGACTATCGCTAATGCCTCCCTCTCGATCTGAGCGTAGTTTTGTTCTGCTTTGCTGAGCGTTCTGGATGCATAGGCGATGGGTTTTTCTTCACCATCCGGCATGACATGAGAGAGAACAGCTCCGACCCCATAGAGTGAAGCGTCGCAAGCAAGGCGGAGAGGCAGCTCAGGGTTGTAGTGTGTGAGCACCTCTTGTGCCACCAGGAGTGCTTTAGCTTTCTGGAACGCTGATGCACATGCTGGTGTCCACTGCCATTTTCTTTCTTTGTTCAGCAGTTCGTTCAACGGCTTAAACACAGTGGCCAGGTCAGGGAGGAAGCGTCCATAGTAGTTAAGCATTCCTAGGAAAGATCGCAGTTGACTCACATCGCCTGGTGCGGGTGCGTCTATGATGGCGCGTACCTTCTCCGGTGACTTGTGGAGCCCAGCAGCGTCGATGATGTGGCCCAGGTATTCCATGGACTCCTGGAAGAAGAGACATTTCTCTTGCTTGAGGTGTAAGCCATATTCCTCTAGCCTGCTGAGTACTGCATCCAGGGTTTTCAGGTGTGTCTGCTCATCAGGACCACTGATAAGTATGTCGTCCAAGTAGCAGTAAGTGTGTGACAGCCCAAGGAGTACCTGGTCCATAGCCTTCTGGAACAAGGCGGGCGATGACGCTACACCAAACGGCAAACGATTGAAACAAAAGAGTCCTTTCTGTGTTGAGATGGTCAGCAACTTCTTGGAGCTCTCTTCTACTTCCATCTGCAGATATGCATTGGAAAGATCCAGCTTACTGAAGTGTTGACCTCCAGCGAGGGAAGCAAACAAGTCCTCAATACGTGGAATTGGGTACTTGTCGATGCAGAGAGCTGGGTTGAGGGTGACTTTGAAATCCCCGCAGAGTCTCACGGTGCCCTCCTTCTTGTTCACAGGCACCACTGGTGTCGCCCAGTCACTATGCGCCACAGGTGAGATGACGCCAAGCTCTGTGAGGCGTTTCAGCTCGGCTTCCACTCGCGGTCGGAGAGCATATGGCACGTTGCGTGGTGGGCAGATTTGGGGACACTGTTTGGTCTGAGAGTAAGCCGGGCTTTCACTCCCTTCATGGTGCCTAACTGATCGGAGAAAACAGCAGAGTGTCTCTTTAACACGGTCTCTAAGCTGTCTGTCTGTGTGTGCTCAATTACATGTACAGTCTTTAAGTCTCTCCAATTCAGTTGAATGGCTCTCAGCCACTCCCTGCCAAACAATGGTGGAGCATCCACCTTCACCACATACAGTGGCAAGACAGCCTGTTGCTTGTCCAATGCCACTTGCACTTTAAAGACTCCTTCTGGTGCCAAAGCCTCTCCTGTGTAGGTCTTTAGCATGACATCAGTAGGTTGCAGAGGAAGTTTGTGCAGCTTTCGTTTGTACAGTTCAAACGGAATTAATGACACTGCCGCCCCTGTATCCAATTCCATCTCCATTTTTTTTCCATTGACTTTTGGCACTACTGATATGCGTGAATATTTCCCTTTCTGAGACACTGCATACAGTCCCAAATCACTGTCACTATCCGATTTCGTCCCTTCACTTTCAATTTCATTCGCCTCGACCTGATGAATCTTTTTCTTCCTATCTTTCATGCTGCGTTTGTGTGTATGGCTTTTCTGTTCAGGCTTTCCCTCTTTGTGTTTACGTTCTCTTTCGTGACTACATTTTGATTTACTCCTGCACATTCGTTTCGTGTGACCCTTCCTCCCACACTGGTGACACTCGCGATCTTTGTACCAGCAGTCCTCATCACTATGATTTCCCTTCCCACAGCGGCGGCATTTTTCACCTTGCGAAAACACAGCGTTCACTTTCAGGGAATTACTTAACTGCTGTACATCGCGTGCTGCTGTTTCTCCTGACACTGCATGTTCCACTGCTTTCTTGAACGTGAGCTTATCCTCAGTCAGAAGGCGTTTCTGCACAGCTTCGCACTTTAATCCGCAAACAAATCTGTCTCTCAGAGCGTCCTCTAAGTGAGCTCCGAACTCGCAGTGTTCTGATAGCTTTTTGAGCACTGCTACATACTGCGCTACCGTTTCTCCTTCCCCCTGGTTACGCTTGTGGAATCTGAACCTTTCGGCTATAACAAGCGGTTTCGGCGTGAAGTGATCTTTAAGCACAGTCACAACCTGTTCGTAAGTCTTAGTGCCAGGCGCCATGGGAGCTACTAAACTACGAAGCAGTCCATACGTTTTAGGTCCCATAACACTGAAGAGTATTGAAACCTTCTTAGCCTCAGGAATGTCATTAGCCACCACATAATGCTCAAAACATTCAATATACGTTGCCCATTGCTCCCCAGACTCATCAAAAACATCCATATGTCCATATATTCCAGCCATCATAAATCTTTCTGTAAATACTTGTACTGTAAATGAACCTGAAGCCCTAGATGTCCGTTGAATCCGTTGACGTAGCACCAGCTGTTCTCGAAGCATCCGTTGACGGTTGGCTCTTAGTTGATTAGCACATTAGCTATCCACACACACGGGTGTTCATTCCGGTCTAAAACTCACTCAAGGCTGACTAAACGTTCACTGTCAGTCGATGAAAACTATTCCGAAATACACAACTCGTCGCCAATTTATGTTATGTTGCTCCCTTATAGTGTAACTAAGTAAACATTATTACTCGACACACAGAGAAACGGAGGACAACTTGCTGGATCACTCACTAGTTTTTTTATTAATTGAATTGGTTGTTATGGTTACATTCAGAATCCCTATGCCCTAGTGGCGGTCTGCCCTCTGGTGGTAAGTATTGGTAGGACATCTCTAGGTTCATACATAACAGGGTCCATGTAGCCCACTCCCCTGCTGTGAAGGGATTAACGCCCATTGTCTTGGTAATGCGGTGGAAGCGGCTCACCCCCAGCTCATACGCCTGCCAAAGCACAAGCTGGCTCACCCCCAAGCTCATACGACCAAAACACCAAACGTGATACTTCACGAAAAAGTTGAAGTTACAAGCAGACTGTATGTTACCGATACTACAACAAACGGCAGAAAATTTGTAGACTCGTGTTTCAAAAGTTACAATTCAATCGCACATAGTGACGACAGTTTCTCTAAGTCCCGTCAAACAATAAAAATAAATAAAAATGTTTGAATCTTGCTCTTTGTATATTTCATATACTATACTATATAATATTTGTTGTAATCAAACCCTTTCTGTTTCCGCGTTTGAATTCGCGTTTGAAAAGCTAAGAAATTATATGGCGCAATTAGCTTGATGCTAATGTTATATAGGAAATCCCATATCATTGCTAGCGAAAATTAGCATGGTCGCGTTGCATCACTGCATCACTGATAAATGTTGTGATCTAAACAGCAGGCTGGAAAAGGAGAGGAAAAGACAGGAAAACAAATTCATGTGCTCTCTATCTATCTATCTATCTATCTATATATATATTTGTGTTAGAAGCATTTGATAGAAGCATTTGTGTTTCTGCTTGTTTGTGATCTAAACAGCAGGCTTGAATCTTCCTCTTTGTACATTTTTCATACTATCTATCTATCTATCTATCTATCTATCTATCTATCTATCTATATTTGTGTTAGAAGCATTTGATAGAAGCATTTGTTTCTGCTTGTTTGTGATCTAAACAGCAGGCTTGAATCTTGCTCTTTGTACATTTCTTATACTATCTATCTATCTATATTTGTGTTAGAAGCATTTGATAGAAGCATTTGTGTTTCTGCTTGTTTGTGATCTAAACAGCAGGCTTGAATCTTGCTCTTTGTACATTTCTTATACTACCTCTCTATCTATCTATCTATCTATCTATCTATCTATCTATCTATCTATATTTGTGTTAGAAGCATTTGATAGAAGCATTTGTGTTTCTGCTTGTTTGTGATCTGTGATCTCTGATCAGAGACTTTTTGGGTGAGGCTGCTGCCTCAGTCTTGCTTTGTGAATTAACATAATAAAGGGTGATGTTTGGCTTTGCTAATTGCTGGCAAGAAGGAGAAGAAGGAGGGGTGATGTCCTCAGAATAGACAGACCACATTAGCCCCATGTGATTACGAGACGATTCACAGGTGAGACACATTATTCACACAACAAGCTATCACCACGGAGTTCCGAAAACGCAGACAGAGCACGTGGACGTTTACACACGCCCAAAAGGGAGGGGCCGGGGTCCTCAACGTGACAGACGCCCCCTCCAAGGGCACTACCCGTCCCGGGGTGCCAACAGGACCGAGTGCCCCGAACCCACGACGATGGGCGGACCCGATGCGCTCAGTCCTGCATCTGGGAGGTGACTGCCCTCGGGGAAGCGTCCGCCACGGACCGCCTAGAACACCCTCCCTGGGAACATAGGGGAAAAGACGTTAGACACGTTACACGGGACATTCACAAACACGCACACAGGCACATTGACACATAGAGGAACGAATGGGAAAAATGGGTTAGGAATACACACGGGAAGACTGACAAACACTGGCACAGACAAACACATAACAGGCGCCAGGCTTCGCGCCAGGAGGAGAGCGAGCAGGGGAGAGAGGTCCGAAACTGCTGGTGCTGCAGGCGCTGCGGTAGGCGGTGCTCCTCCTGCCTTTGCTGCAGACTCTCCACCTGGTGCAGCGCGGCGGGCATACGTGCCCGGTGCAGCGCGGCGGGCAGACGTGCCCGGTGCAGCGCGGCGGGCAGACGTGCCCGGTGCAGCGCGGGGGACTCCTCCGTCTGTCTCCATGGGCTTCTCTTCATCCTCCAGGACCTCCTCCATGGACTCTACCGGGCTCTCACCCCGGGAATAGTCCATTGAGCTAGCCCTGGAAGGTCTGGAGGACGCGTTCCCGCCAGGAATCCCCTGCCCCTTCACAGTGCCCACGGAGGAGGGAAGGCTCTCCTCGTCCTCCGTGTAGGAGCCCTCCTCCTCCGTGTAGAGGTCGCTGTCCGTGAACTCGGACACTCCCGAGCACACGGACGGGGGATAGTCCTCCTGCTCCCCTTCACCGTAGTATACGGTCGAAGCCTCATCGTCCTCCGACGGGGGATAGTTCTCCTGCTCCCCTTCACCGTAGTATACGGTAGAGGCTTCATCATAGTCCTCGTCGCCCCCTCCGTAATCCACAGTGGGGGCGTGACAGACCGAGGGACCCGGGTCTTCCGCCTCCTCCCCGCCGTGGTCCACGGTAGTAGAGGGATCCACGGGCAGAGGGAGGTACTCCTCCTCTTCCTCGGACTCCCCCTCACCAAACTCGTTCTCTGGGGTGGACGCCGTGGCGCCGACCATGCAGGCACCCACCCCCAGAGGCGAGATGTCGCGGGAAGGAGAGGGGTGTCGCTCTAGCCAACCCCTCACCGCCTCCTGTCGGAACACCACAGCCCACTCGGGGCTGGAGGTTTCCCGAGCCAACTTCAGCAGCTTGGCACATGACGGGTCCCTCTCCAGCTGCTTCAGCGTCGGCGTGGCTGCTTGGCGCGAGAGGGAGTCCTCTTCCTCTCCTCCCTCCTCACGATGGGGAGGCTCCACCTCCACCTCGTGGACGCCCACCCGCAGGGGCGAGAGTTCCTGGGAGGGAGAGGGGCGCTTCTCCAGCCACACCCGCACCGCTGTCCGGCGGTATTCCTCTGCTAACTCGGGAATAGCCGTCTCCCGAGCCGCGCAGAGCATGTAGGCGCACTCCGGATCTTCCTGGAGCTGCGCCAGCGTCGGCGGGGCTTCGCGGCGCGAGGGGGAGGAAGACGTGCGGTGATGCCGCTTGCTGGGGCGCTGTGCCCTCTTCGGCCGGGTGGCGTAGCCTGGCATTTTCTCGGTGTCTCAAAAGGCTCGTAGTTCTGTGACGCGCGGCGGAGCAGGGAAGGATGAGACACGAATCCTCGCTTGCAACAAACGTCACTTTTAATTTGGACACAGATTGCGCAATATAGCGCACGTAAAACATGTAACACACACAGACGTGTCAACTATAGACAACGACGAGCACAGGACACTGCGCGAGCGCACATTAAATAGACAGACCACATTAGCCCCATGTGATTACGAGACGATTCACAGGTGAGACACATTATTCACACAACAAGCTATCACCACGGAGTTCCGAAAACGCAGACAGAGCACGTGGACAACGTTTACACACGCCCAAAAGGGAGGGGCCGGGGTCCTCAACATGACAGATAGACATATTGTGTGACATGACTAATTATTTAAGTCCATTTTTTAATTTGTATTCCAAGGGCTGAGGTATCAGTAATTGAAAGGTAAAATAACTACCTCCCACGTTTCTGGTCATGTGTAACCTTAACAGAGGCACCGCTATATTGTAATATAAATACTGTATCACATCGTAATTTAAATACTGTATCATCTTAATTGCCGTTTCAGGAAATTGTTACATAAATATTATTCATATTTTAATAGATTTTTTTAAAGTAAAGAGCAACATTCTATTAGTAATTTACTGCTCGAATCTACTTAAGGACTTGTACACTGCTCAAAAAAATTAAGGGGACACTTAAACAACACAATGTAACTCCAAGTCATCCACACTTCGTGTTCAGATAGGAAGCCACACTGATTGTGAATCAATTTCAACTGCTCTTGTACAAATGGAACAGAAAACAGTTAGAAATGAGAGATTTTCAACTGATTTCAAAGATTTTTATTAATTGAGATCTAGGATGTTATTTTAGTGTTCCCTTTATTTTTTTGAGCAGTATATTTGCATTTTCTGCAAAAACACCCAAGACTCATCACAGTAAATCAGATTACAGATGTTTGAGTCCAAGCCCCCAGTGAACAAGCCAAATGTCACAGTGGCAAGGAAAATCTCCCAAAGATCATGAGGAAGAAACCCGGAGAGAAACGTGAAAAAGGAGCCCATCATCCTCTGGTCTCTGGATACAACAACAGGAACAAAATAAACAAGAGGAAGAAAATAAAAATAAGTTACAGAAGTCTACTGTAGAATTGCTGGTCTGGGCTTAATGAACTGGTGCAGGAGTGACCCAAGAAAAGTCACCCAGTCAGTCTAGCCTTCTCTTTTTATGTAGGAGGAGCCACAGAAGGGGATGTGGTCAGGAGGTGGGAGGAGCCACAGAAGGGGCGTGGTCAGGATATGAGAGAAGCTATAGTATCTGAAGTTAGGAATCAGCATCCCTGAGTAAAATTTAAATATGACATGACACAGCAACCCACTCACCTGTCCAGTCCTCCATGAACCTGAAACACCAAACACATCAGTCATTCCACCTTTATACATTTCCCCAACTAGTCTGTGCTGTTCTCATCCACAACTGACTAGTCCTCTCATTTAACCACTTCTGATAATTCAACAGACTTCCACAGATCATAATTCCAGTATATAATTTTGTCTTTTTTATGTGCTACAATTAAAAATGAGACATCACACACACTAAAACCTTTTTATGATACTCTGACTGTTGTCTTTTCAATATTGTTCCATAAAATAATGAGTGTTACTGTGGTACAGTGTTAGCCAATCACGTTCCACCAGGTGTTGGTTGAACAGACAGTAGAACAGGAGTGGTTCATTTTATGAGCTGCTCTTCTATTGGCTAAAAACGGAGACCTGAGTAAAAAATGAAATAAATAATTTTAAACAATATTTTCATTTCAGCCCTTTCTTTGAGATGGTGATCTGTTCCTTTAATGTACATGTATGTTGGGCTTGTGGACAAACAAGGTTAGAAGACAACATGACACAACAGGATCTTGTGACTTTTACCAGCCAATGAGATTTTGAGTCGTGAGACCTAAACGTTGATGAAGTTTGTTAAGTTTGTCAGTTGCTTCTTTTCAAACTGTCTCCTCTGAGGTCTGAGTATTTAACTGCAATGATGATACCAGTCTGGATACTTACACTTTTTCTCTACAAGACATGTATGTTTCTAAATCTTTACCTGTGTTTATCATTATCTGTGTTACCGTAATTTCTGATGTTGAATTAATAACCAATATATATTATTTGCTTTGGATTAAATTTTATCCATATCTTATCTTTATTGATGTGACTTGGTTTCAATTTGTAGGTCCTGTTCAAACTACAAAACCTGATAAGCAAGAAGTCCTGAATGAACGTGGAGAAAACATCACGCTGTACTGCAGGTTTAAAGAAATACCCAAGGACGCTTTGTGTGTTTGGATGAAGCAAAGTCTGCAGCAGGAACATCAGCTAGTAGGAATAGTGTATGAAGATAAAGTAGCCATAACTCTTCCTCCATTCAACAACTCCAGATTCATAATGACGTGGAAAAACAACAACATCTCTCTGACTATTGTAAATGCAACTAAAAGAGAAGAAGCAGCGTATGTGTGTGGAATGATTGGCAAAAACATAGATAAAAAATTAATTAATGGAAGAACCTTTAGGTTCATGTCTGCTGCATCCACTGTGACAGGTAATTAAAACATTAACATTTAAATATTGCATTATGAGTAAATTCAAGTTTTTTGTCATTCGCATGAACACACACAGGACATTGATGATTTAAAATGCTTGTGAAGAGGCAAGGCTAGTCCATCTACAACAGTGGGGTCACATTATTATACACAATAACAGTAGAAATTACCAATATACTACACATACGCTGAACTGGTATTGTGGAGGAATCCCAGTTCCTGCTAATTCTTCACTACTGCACTTGCAAGTGAAACCCAGATGAAGTAAGAGCTGATGGTGTTTATATTTTATTGACCAGGACATGTAGAGTGAAAACTGTCATGTAAAGTAAATGTGCAAGTGCATACTGTGCATTCGTGATGCAGCCCTGAGTTCTATGACACACGTGGTGCGAGATATGTAAGTCAGTCAGTGTAGAAGTCTGTGCGAATCATGTCAGCGTGTCTTGTGTGTGTTCAATAATGATCGCATTAGAAATATAATGTCATCCACCTCGCGTGGACCACTGAGCTGATGGTGTTTATATTTTATTGACCAGGACATGGAGAGTTAAACCAAACAAAATCAGACAGTGCAGGAGAAAAGAGTGATCACACCACAACAGCCCCTTCAAGCAAGTACCTTTGAGTCTCTTTGTATGAAATAAATACAGTGATTGTCACATAAACCTGCCCTTCAAGGTGATATATGACAGCCAAAGGTTTTTTTCATGGAGAAACTACCTTTTCCATAAAAATCAATACCAACAATGTGATGGACATTAAAATAAGAGTGTACACTATCATTACAATGCTGTATTAAAAATGTGCAGTATTTTTACTAGATTTACCGTGAATATCAGGATCCATCCATCCATTGTCATCCGTTTTATCCGGTTTCGGGTCGTGGGGGCAGTAGCCTATTCAAAGGGGCCCAGGTCTCCCTCTTCCCAGCCATCTCTGGTATACCAAGGCACCAAGCGTGTCCTGGGTCTTCCTCAGGGTCTCCTCCCTAGGGAGGCACCCAGGTGGCATCCGGACCAGATGCCCAAACCACCTCAACTGGCTCCTCTCTACGTGGAGGAGCAGGGACTCTACTCCAAGCCACTCCCGGATGACTGTGCTCCGTACCTTATCTCTAAGGGAACGCCTGAACACCCTGCGGAGAAAACTCATTTCAGCTGCTTGTATTCGTGATCTCATTTTTTCGGTCACTAACCAGAACTCATGACCATAGGTAAGAGTCGGAATGTAGATTGACCAGTAAATCGAGAGCTTTGACTTTTGTCTCAGCTCTCTCTTCACCACAATGGTCTGGTACAGCGTCCGCAATAATGTAGCCTCAGCACCGATCCGCCTGTCAATCTCTCATTCCATCCTTCCCTCACTCGTAAACAAGAACCCGAGTTAGTTGAACTCCTCCACTTGAGGGAAGGACTCATTCCCAACCCAGAGAGGCCCCTCCACCCTTGTTGTCTGACTGAGTACCATGGTGTCAGTTTTAGAGGTGCACATCGCACTCTGCTGCAAACTGATCCAGTCAGAGCTGTAGGTCCTGGCCTGATGATGCCAACAGGACCACATCATCCACAAAAAGGAGACACAGAATCCCGAGGTCACCAAACCCAACTCCCTCCACCACTTGGCTACGCCGAGAAATTCTGTTCATAAAAGTTATGAACAGAATCGGTGAAAAAGGGCAGCCCTGGCGGAGTCCAACTTACTGCTGGCCATGCGAACCAAGCTCCTGCTCCATTTGTACAGGGACTGGATAGCCCATAGCAGTGGTACCCTATACTCCCGGTACCTTATATTCCTGGAGCAGCCCCCAGAGGAATCCCCGAGGGACACAGTTGAATGCCTTCTCCAAATCCACAAAACACATGTGGACTGGTAGAGCAAACCCCCATGCACCCTCTAAGACTCTCACAAGGGTGAAAAGTTGGTCCAGTGTTCCACGACCAGGACAGAACCCACATTGTTCCTCTTGTAACTGAGATTTGATTATCGATTGGACTCTCTTCTCCAGAACCCCTGCATAGACCTTACTGGGGAGGTTGAGGAGTGTGATCCCCTGATAGTTGAAGCACACCCTCTGGTCACCTTTCTTAAAAGGGGGAACTACCACCCTGGTCTGCAAGTCCAGAGGCACTGCCCCCAATGCCCTGAGCTCTCTAATTCCCAATGTGGAGCATTTTTTAAGCAACTTTTTAGGGGTGTGATCATGGTAAACTTATTGGTCAGTTACATTGCTGACTTTTGGAACTTACTTAATGAATATTCATTACTTCTGTCGAGACATAGAGGAGGAGTACATGGATACGCATACATTTTTATTAAGCCTTTAATTAACCAGGTAAAATCTCATTGAGATCACAGATTTCTTTTACAAGAGACATTTGACCAAGACTGGCAGCAGTAAAAAAGCGTTATTACAAAAATATACTCAAACAACATATATGACATAAAATATTTACACACAGACAGTTCAGATTCGACTGACTTCACCATTGCCTTAAAATTGTTCAATGGTACAATCTGTTGCATTCTAAGGTCATTTTGTAGGTTGTTCCAGGTAGTCAGTGCAGAAAACCTAAATGCAGTTTTTTCAAATTCAGTTCGAACTTTAGGGACGACAAATTGCAGCACATCGAGAGAGCGAAGATTGGGATTTCCTTACTTCACATTTTAAAAAGAAGATAAATAAAATAAAAAGAAGATAAAACAGGGAGTTCACCAATAATGTCTTTATATATAAAAATATACCAGTGACTGAGATAGCACACACCAAGTGAAGACCAGGGGTGCGTTTCCCAAAACGTTCGTAACTCTAAGTACTTTGTGTTTCCCGAAATTCTTCATAACTTATGTCATACTTCTTAACTCAAAGCTCACGTGCAGTTCTACTTCAAAAAGGTAAGCACGGCATTACAACATTTGGGGCAGTCATGGTCTGGTGGTAGGGAACTAGTCTTGTGACCGGAGGGTCATGGGTTCGATTCCCAGACCTGAGGCCATGACTGAGGTGCCCTTGAGCAAGGCACCTAACCCCAACTGCTCCCTGGGCGCCGGGCTAGGGCTGCCCACCGCTCTGGGCACATGGGATCCACAACCCCCTAGTAATCACTAGTGTGTGTGTGTTCCAGAGATGGGGACTCGAGTTTGGGACTCGGACTCGAATCGCACTTAAGTCGCATATACAGTGACTTCAGACTCGATTTAGACTTGCATTCAAAAGACTTGCGACTCGACTTGGACTCGTGATTTGAGACTCGTGAACAATCTTTTATTTGTAATGTTCTTTTGCGTTTCATTTGACAACCTTTTCTCCGCCTGTCTGAATGCTTTTTACTTCCCGCTGACGTAACATTTTCGGTGCGCGGACCCTCGCGCCGGTCACGACGCGTCAAGTATTTCGCAAGTGACTGTTGCGCGCGATTCCACACACCTCACGCGTACCTGGCGCTGCGCGCGCCGCAAAACATTGCGATCATGGCAGCGCTGGTGAGGATGCTCGCTTCTGTTCCACCTGTTCATAATAAGTTTTGGGTACAAAACAAGTACAAGTAGCAAATAGAAGAGCAGCAAACTACAGCGTGTGTGGCATAAAAATACAGGACGCTGGTTCCACCACATCTAATTTTATTTGCCACCTGAAAACCCACCCGGAAAGGTTAGTCACTGCCTGAAAGGTTATTAGCAATATTGCAATATTGGTATTGACTTGCCACCAGTGCACCAGTATAGAGGGTGTTCAGTCATGGAGGCCTCATAATGCGCCCTCACCGAGCCAGGCTAAGTGCAAGTACCCTGTCAATCTTGATCTTTTAAAAATGTAATGCGTTAGTTGAATAAACATTTTCCTTGTATTGGACACTGAAAGACACCTTGAAGTTCAAATAGATTGTGTTTGATCCAGTTCATTAGGAGACAAATAGTTGTTGCTGCAGGGCTTTTTATGTCAGAATCATTATTATTGTAAAATTTTAATTCTGTTTTTAATTTTTATTTTATAATCACTAATTTGGTTGCTATTTTCTTTATATGCAGACCTTTCATATATACCAGTTAAAAGTGTGATGTTTTAGTTTCACAGCCCTCCTTTATCTTTTAAAACAAAATATAGCAGATGTTCTACTGAAAGAAGAGAATACTATATCCAGAAAAATGTCAGTTTTGTAAGAAAAATACTTTTTGGAGAAAAATACGGATACAAAATTTATCTGGAAAACTTTTGTGTGTGCGTGCACACTTTTAAAAATTGTATTTCTTCATTTACCAGTTTAAGCTATTATACATCAGAAGTGTCATAACAGACCATTACAACTATACAGTGATTTGCGACTACAGTGTCACTCAAATATTTGGGACTTGACTTGGACTTGAGAACAAAGACTTGAGACTTGACTTGGACTTGAGAACAAAGACTTGAGACTTGACTTGGACTTGAGATCAAAGACTTGAGACTTGACTTGGACTTGCAAAAAATGACTTGTGAGCATCTCTGGTGTGTTCTAACTGCACAGATGGGTAAAAAGCGGAGGACAAATTTCGATTGTGGTGGAAAAAATCACAACTGACAAAATATGGCACATTTACATTTGCACATTTGCGTTTATGTGTATAATTAGCCTAGTAGCCTAATTACATCACATATACCACATTACGTGTCAACAAAAATCAAATGTACTACTTTGAATTATTTAGCATTAGTTGATATGTTCACAATATTTATTTAAATCTCCCTGTTCATCATTGTGCAGTTAACAGTGTTTCAGACTTTCACAATTAATGTATTCTTTGCAAAGAAATGGCTTCAAGTTGGCCTATTAAGCTTGTTATAACTTAACCAATAAAATGGATTGATTAATCGGTAGCACATATAAGTAACTTGGAATAAGGTTAGACATTGTGCTTGTGTGATGAACATGGCAGGTATTCAAAGAGTATTGGCTTTGAATAGAAGACATAATTTTAAGAAGTTGATGTAATCCACAAAGCCATGTAGTTCCCCTGAATGCAGAATTTTGCCCTTAGCCCCACAATGCAGTTACTGGCAGCCCTCTGATTTTATGCCACAGGTGGGTTTCTGCAGACTGTTGGTGATACCCACAGAAACTAGCCACTAGGGTGCACACACCAGTGTATTTTAGTGCCGGTCCCAAGCCCGGTAAATAGGGAGGCTTGCGTCAGGAACGGCATCCGGTGTAAAAACTGCACCAAATCAAATGAGGTGGATCAAAAACAGAAATTCCATACCGGATCAGTCGAGGTCCGGGTTAACAACGACCACCACTTGTGATGTTGTCCAACAGGGCATTAGTGGAAATTGGACTACTGTTGGGACAAGGAGGAGGAGGAGAGGGGGGAAGAGGGTTCTGAAGCTGAAGGAGAGGAGGCAGAGCAGGAAGGTGGAGGTTAGAGTTGGTACGTTGAATGTGGGCTCTATGACAGGTAAAGGGTGAGAGCTAGCTGATGCGATGGAGAGGAGGAAGATAGATATACTATGTGTACAGGAGACCAAGTGGAAGGGGAGCAAGGCCAGGAGCATTGGTGGTGGCTTCAAACTTTTCTATCATGGTGTAGACAGGAAGAGAAATGGAGTAGGGGTAATCCTGAAGGATGAGTTTAGTAAGACTGTATTGGAGGTAAAGAGAGTAAGTGACAGGGTGATCTGTGTAAAGTTAGAGATTGATGGAGTGATGATGAATGTCATCAGTGCTTATGCTCCTCAGGTAGGTTGTGATGTGGAGGAGAAAGAAGAATTCTGGAGAGAGTTAGATGAAGTTGTTTTGCAGGTTCCTAAAGAAGAGAGAGTGGTTATTGGAGCAGATTTAAATGGACATGTTGGTGGAGGGAACAGTGGTGATGAGGAGGTGTTGGGTAGATATGGTGTTAAAGAAAGGAATATGGAAGGACAAATGGTGATAGATTTTGCTAAAAGGATAAAGATGGCTGTAGTTAACACTTACTTTAAGAAAAAGGAAGAGCACAGGGTAACATAAGAGTGGGGGAAGATGCACACAGGTCGACTATATCCTCTATAGGAGACGAAATCTGAAAGAGGTTAGTGATTGCAAGGTGTTACCCGGGGAGAGTGTAGCAAAACAGCATAGGATGGTGATATGTAGGATGGTTTTGGAGGTGAAGAAGAGGAAGAGAGTGAGAGCAGAACATAAGATCAGGTGGTGGAAGTTAAAGGATGAGGACTGTGGTGTAAAATTCAGGGATGAGGTGAGGCAGGTACTGGGTAATGGTGGTGGTGTTCTGGATTAGGCTTGTCACGATACTAAGAATTACAACTTCGATACGATACTTATAAAAATATTGAAATTCGATACCATTTTCGATACCAAAGTCAGATACGGTGCTAATTTCCGTTTTAAAACCTTTTTATTTTTTTTTATAAACAAACAAATGAATGTTGCTTTGTGTTTGAAAATGCTTGAAATTGTAAATTCATTTCACAACAAATATCTGTCTGACTGAACAGTTCTTTTGTGTCAACAAATACGAGCATCTTGTAATTCCAGGATGAAACATGAGAGAACGTGAAGACGTTACGATTGGGCGTTTTGAAAATAAACAACCATTAAATAATGTGATAAAAAAGCGAATAATTTCGAGTACATGTATAAATATTTAACTTATCCCAACAAACATGCGACGTCAGAAAGACGTTAAAATCAAGTCTGTATCACGTCGGTCAGTCCAGACCCATTTTTGCATGTCTGGTGGACGTTCAAAACTGGTTCAAAATCTGGCAGTGTGACTAGGACCTTAACCTTTTAACTTAACATGAGCGTCTATGACGAGTTTTCTATCTGAACGTTTGACTAGGACCTTTATTGGATGTCAGGACGTGCAAAAACTGCAACTGATCGGCAGTAATACGTTGCACGTTTAAAAAAGACGTCGCTAAAACTTTCATTCTGGCTTTTCAGTGGACGTCTTTTGAACGTCTGACAAAGTGTCTTTGCTCGTGCTGGGAAATATTGAAATGGACCTTGAAAGTGACATACAAGTGTTTGAATTCCACAAGGTGTATGAACCCTGCAAACGTGACTTAGTTCATCGCGCTGAAGCGCGGCGCACGCGAGGTCGTGCACCTCTCGAATTTTGTAACTTCGCGCGCGCCGCGCCTCAGCGCAATGAACAAAGTCATGTTTGCAGGGTTCAATTCAAGCGCTTGTACCAATAATTCCCAGCACGTTAAACTTAATTAAGTTAAATATTTATACATATACTCGAAATGATTCGAAATATTGCGCTTTTAATCACATTATTTAATGGTTGTTTATTTTCGAAACGCCCAATCTTAACGTCTTCACGTTCTCTCATGTTTCATCCTGGAATTACAAGAGGCTCGTATTTGTTAATGTAATACATGAAAACTGTTCAGTCAGACAGATATTTGTTGTGAAACGAAGTAGTTACAATTTCAACATTTTCAAGTACTTTAGCCTAAATTGCAGCACTTTTCAAACCTGAAACACAAAGCAGCATTAAAATTCGTCAGGTAAGTGTTCATTCCCCTGTTTTGAGGGGTGTTTCTTTTATACTACCACATATAGTTTCGGACAACACTGCAAAGCTGAAAGTATAAAGCCTCCACCGCTCGCGGAGGTTCGCGCGGAGTCGAGCGCTATGGTCACTCAACCAGGCTTTAGCGCCCTTTGTTGAAATGTTCCAAAAGCACCGCTTGCAAACGGGCTTGTTCATGTCCTTCAGTTTTCCATCTGTATCTGCTTCAAATCCAATAGCACTGCGTTTGCTTTAGCTGCCATATTAGCATTACAAACTGTCCTGTGCATTACGGCAGCTTGGGTGGATCAAACGAAAGCGCATTTTATGTAAAAAGAATCGATACTTAGGGGAAACGAGTATTGTACCATTTCAGAATGTTCAGTATCGATACCTATCGATATATCGATTTTTTTGACAACACTATTCTGGATACCTGGGATGAGACTTCAAATGCAGTGAGGGATGTGGCTAGGAAGGTACTTGGTGTGACCTCAGGACAGAGGAAGATAGACAAGGAGTCGTGGTGGTGGAATGAGGAAGTTCAGGAAAGTTTGAGAGGAAAGCGGTTGGCTAAAAAGAATTGGGATTTTCAGTAGACAGAGGTACAAGGAGATGTGTCATAAGGCAAAGAGAGCAGTGGCAGAAGCTAAAGAGAAGGCATATAGCAAGCTGTATGAGAAGTTGGACACTAAGGAAGGGGAAAAAGATCTGTACAGATTGGCCAGACAGAGAAACCGTGGTGGGCAGGATGTGCAGCAGGTTAGGATGATAAAGGATAAAGATGGAAATGTGTTGTCTGGTGAGGAGAGTGTCTTGGGAAGGTGGAAGGACTATTTTGAGAAACTGATGAATCAAGAGAATGAAAGGGAAAAAGGTTAGAAGAGGTAGAGGTTGTGAATCAGGAAGTGCCTCAGGTGAGCAAGGAGGAAGTAAGGGCTGCAATTCGGAGAATGAAGTGTGGTAAGGCAGTTGGACCAGATGATATTCCAGTGGAGGCATGGAAATGTTTGGGAGAGACAGCAGTGGAGTTTTTGACTGGGTTATTTAACAGAATCTTGGAAGGTCAGAAGATGCCTGAGGAGTGGAGACGAAGCATAATGGTGCCGATTTTCAAGAATAAGGGTGACGTTCAGAGCTGTAGTAATTACAGGGGAATAAAGTTGATCAGTCACAGCCTGAAAATCTGGGAAAGAGTACTGGAAGCTAGGCTTAGAGGACAGGTAAAGATCTGTGAGCAGCAGTATGGTTTCATGCCAGCTAAGTGCACCACAGATGCTATGTTTGCTTTGAGAGTGTTAATGGAGAAGTATAGGGAAGGACAGAAGGAGTTACATTGTGTGTTTGTTGACTTAGAGAAAGCTTATGATAGAGTATTGAGACAGGAGCTGTGGTATTGTATGAGGAAGTCAGGAGTAGCCGAAAAGTATGTGAGGGTAGTGCAGGATATGTATGAGAACAGTGTGACAGCAGTGAGATGTGCGGTAGGAATGACAGATGGGTTTAAAATTGGGGTAAGACTACATCAGGGATCAGCCCTGAGTCCCTTCCTGTTCGCAATTGTCATGGACAAATGAGGTTAGGCAGGAGTCCCCTTGGACTATGATATTTGCTGATGACATTGTGATCTGTAGTGAGAGTAGGGAGCAGGTGGAGGTGAGCTTGGAAAGATGGAGATATGCTTTGGAGAGCAAGGGAATGAAAGTGAGCAGGAGTAAAACAGAGTACATGTGTGTGAATGAGAGGGCAGACGGTGGACAGGTCCAGTTACAAGGAGTTGATTTGGTGAAGGTTGACTAGTTTACCTACTTAGGGTCGAGGGTACAGAGTAATGGAGGAAGTGAAAGAGAGGTAAAGAAGAGAGTGCAGGCAGGGTGGTGTGGATGGCATAAAGTGTCTGGGGTGATCTGTGATCGAAGGGTGTCAGCTAGAATGAAAGGAAAGATCTATAGGACAGTAGTGAGACCTGCAATGTTGTATGGACTGGAGACAGTGGCACTGACAAAGAGACAGGTGAGGGAGATGGAGGTGTCTGAGATGAAGATGTTGAGATTCTCATTTGGAGTGACGAGGAAGGATAGGATCAGAAATTAGTTTATTAGAGGATCAGCACATGTAGCATGTTTTAAAGTTAGAGAGGCGAGATTGAGATGGTTTGGACATGTACAGAGGAGGGAGGAGAGGTATATTGGTAGGAGGGTCTTAAGGATGGAACTTCTAGGCAAGAGGAGGAGAGGTAGACCTAAGAGGAGGTTTATGGATGCAGCGGTAGAGGATATGAGAGTGGCGGGGGTGTCAGTGGAGGACACTCAGGACAGGGCCAAATGGAGGAGTTTGATCTGCTGTGGCGACCCCTAAACGGGAATAGCCGAAAGAAGAAGAAGAAGAAGTTGGTGCAAAGCAAAGCTGACGTATCTAAATATGTGCATGCTGTCACTAAAGCACGCTTTGCCATGCAGCAATATGTATATATATATATATATATATATATATATATATATATATATATATATATATATATATATATATATATATATATATATATATATATTAGTGGTGGGCCGTTAACGGTGTTCGTTAATTTGATACTCTTATCGGGCGATATAAAAATTATCGCTGTTAATCTATTCCTAAAGTTGGGTTGGGAACTGGGTCAAAGTGTACGTACTTGGATATTTCCACATGATAATGACTGAGCCGCGGCCATTTTTCTCCGGTCGCGCTGTCTAAGCGAAATCAGTCATCGCAAGCGGCTTTTGGGAAACACTCGTAAATTTGGCGTTCTTAAAGTTACGTAAGTTGTTTGTAACTTTCTAAGATCAATCGTTATCTGGAAACCCACCCCAGTGTACTCTAACCCACCACTGTGTTCTATATTCTAGAGGACTACAGTTAGTAATAAACCTTAAAGTGCTGTTATACACACTGTCCAGCTTATTCAGACAATGAGCAGAAGCGTTCATATACAACACATCTCCATAATCAATAACAGGAAAAAACGTAGACTCCACCAACTTCCTCTTAACTGTAATAGAAAAGCAAGCCTTATTTCTGTAGTAAAATCCAAGTAAAGTCTTCAGTTTATTTGTTAAGTGCTTTTTCATCAAATGCATTGTGAAGATATGCGGCTGCATTAGCAGGAGTAGATGCACTGCAATACATGACCAGATCATCAGCATAAAAATGAAATGTTGTGTTTGTAATATTTTGTCCAAGGCTATTAGTATACAAGGTAAATAACAATGGTCCCAGGACAGAGCCTTGTGGGACCCCTTTGTAGACCTGTAAAACCTCAGAGGCAGCACCCTCTAACTGTATAAACTGGATCCTGTTGGAGAGGTAGTCTGCAAACCACAAAACAGCCTGATCAGAAAAGCCAATTTCTGAGATGACTAATTAAACCATTGTGATCAACTGTATCAAATGCCTTATGTCGTGGAAATTTTCTAATAAATGGATGAGGACTCAGACGTGGTTAAATGATTAATTTATTACAAAAATATAAATATATATAAATAGGACAAAGACAGATACAAGACAGACACAGACAGACACAGACATGAGAGTCTCATTCAAGCATGACAACTCTGAAGGCAGGGGGGCGCTCCCCCTGCTTATATACAATCTTAAACACAATTCAGCAGTTCTAACAGCAGGTTATCTTTAGCACAGCATGTTCCAAAACATAAGCGTCCAGCAGGCTACTTTGTCTCACATGTGTGTATCTCCTAATATGGACTTCCCTAGAGTTAGCGGAAGCAACTGATGTATCAGTTGAACACAGAGAAAGCTAAATGACCCAAGACTAGTAGCCTAGTGACTACCAGTTAACAGAGTGCTCTTACCCTCAGCACTCTCCCTGACCTGGGTCACGTATAGCACACATGCATAATATGAACTAAACATGGTTACACTGAATCACACTACTTCATTATTGTAGTCCTTCTGCTTAGTCAGAATGGACATGTCCAAAATCATAAAGTTCATAATGATCTCTTATAATAACTAAACATGATCTAATCAATGATGATTAGTCAATAATCAATAATTTCTCTCACACTTCCCCCCTTTGATTCTGTGTAATCATTAAAAAGGAGAGAATAAATCATTAATTCTATCATAAATCATCAACTTAAAACAGGCCCTGGAGTCAGTTAAGCTGCTCAGGGCCATCAGGCACAACCCAGCCAGTCGCCAGGTCGTCCCTGACGTCTTCCTTAAACAGATGTCCCAAGGAGTCTGCTATCTCAGGCTCCTTTAAGTCGTCGTGCAAGGCCATCTGAAAATGCTGATGCATAAGGCCAGTAAGCCATGATGAACAGCAATACAAAATATAAGGCAGCAAACACAACAACAGCTAAATGATTATTACAATTGGTAAAATCATAGTCAGCATCCAATGTCCCCATGGGCCTAGCCATGAAGTGATCCACCCAAACCAGGTTCTTGAACCTCGGCCTTCATGTGATCAATTAAATCAGTAATATTATCATAGTAATCTGGAATGCTGAAACAACATGAAACATTGATTTTCTTACACACATCTCCTTCTTTTGTGAGGAGGAGGTCTAAAGCTAGTCTATTCTGGATCTATACTTGTCTAATTTCTTTCACTTCTTGTTTAATAGGTCAAGGGCAGTCTCAGTACGAGAAGCCAAAGTCAGAACTTGCCATGCAAGTCCATTGATCTTATTCATTGTTGCTGCAGTTCCTCCTCCGAGGAACAGTGACCCCCGTTGTATGATCTCTCAGGTAGAGCAGAGTAGGTTTTCTCTCTGCATGCCCACATCGTCACCCAATCTGTTACTGGGTTCACGATGCCATGACAGGAGGTGAAACTCCATTTTGCAGAGGAGTTATTTAGTCTAATGGTACATGTTGATTTGTCTCTGGCTGTTGCTACCAGATCAACCTGGCACTTGGTGTGCTCTATCCAAAGATGGCCTTCAAGGCCCCCTCTGAGCATAGACACCACTCTCCCTCAACAGGGGTGGTGTCAAATGTCATGTTGCAAATGCCGGCTCGTGACACCTGGTCATTCGAGTCGCGGTTGTTATTTCCTATGATCCATACTTGCAACATCATCACCTACCCAATCAGGAACCTTACCACTGTGAATGATGGTGTGAGACATGTTGTAGAATTGACCTGTTAACCTATCAATCTCGCATATGGGTCTGTTAATTAACATTGTAGCCATTTCATAAGTGATTGGTGTTGGTGTTCACGGCATGTGGAAAGGATGGCAAACCAGACAGGGCTGGTTTGGTTTCACTGCAGTAGCAGTGACATTGGACATTACACATGCTTTCTTTCCCTCACACCTCTCCTCCGGTGTGGGGGAGATGACAGTTGCCCCTCCTGTTGAGAAAAGCATCATGTAAAAAACAACAGCATAACATTCATTCTGGCGGCTGCTCTGGAGCTCTTTTGCAGTGGGTGTGGTGTGTCCACGTGGCTCGGCCGCTGGTCTTTACAGCTGTGTTGGTTGTTAGCAGCACGTGGATCTCTGATCAGCACCCAGTCTCCCGGCTGGAACTCGTGCAGTGGATTCTCTGACACCTCTGACAGCTTTGACCTGCTCAGACAAAATAGAGACAAACTTGTGCAGGATAACATATTAATGGCTCAACAAGTGTGTGTGTGTGTGTGTGTGTGTGTGTGTCCCATTCCGGCGGCACTACTCCCATGTTTGGAGGCCTTCCAAACACAATCTCAAAGGCTGATAAGCCTGTGCGAGCTTGGGGCAGAGTGCTGCTCTGCCACAAAACCAGAGGCAGACATTTCAATCCTGTTTCCTGAGTTAATTTCCTCTAAAATTTAGTTAATTTAGCTCCTTTACACCTTCGTGTATGAAGGGAGTGCCGTTGTCACTCGACACCCTCCTGGGTAACCCCCATCGTGGGATTATTTCCCTTAGTAGCATCTTTGCCACCGTATCTGAATTCTGCTTTGTGGTGAAGAAGGCCTCCATCCATTTGCTAGACATACATACACACAAGCCTGTATTTCAGCAGGTGTTAGTTCAACAAGATCAATTTGCCAGTGTTGAAAGGGTTCGGTCGGCGGCAGGTGTCCGGCGGGTGCATGTTTAGGTCTGTTATCCCCCTGTGGTGGGATACCAGACATCATGTCAGCAGGGGGAGCGCTCAACAACGCTACCCTGAAAACCATAGAAGATCATGCCAAGCATCACGAGGCACAGCTGGCATGGAGAGTGAACAAGAAAATCCAGAAGCAAGCTGAGACCATGGTACAGAGAACGCGGGAGGGGCCGCGTCAGAGGCTGAGGAAGAAGATGAGGTGGATGGGGACGAGAGAGTTACCCCAGAGGAGAGGTGGTGAATGTTACAACTGTGGAAAACTAGGACACTTTGCAAGAGATGGTCCTGAAAATGAAGAAAATGTTGAGCAGAGAAACAGAACTTTCAGAGATTGACGGGCAGCGGAGAGGCTGGACGGTACAGGACCACTGGAAGACGACAAAAGGAAAGTAACTGGTTTAAATTATCATTTAATTTATCAATGCTTGCAGAAGATTAGTGAAGGGCCGCAGGGCCTGCCTAAAATAACACTGACTGTAAACTGCACTAAAATAAAGTTTTTGGTTTATAGTGGTGCCACACATTCAAAGAAAAAAAAAAAAAAAAAGAGCCTCTCCGATGTAAATGAAATAATACATTTGAACATGAATTTTTAATTTTAACTGCTATGGGTTGTGACTTAATGTGTAAATTGGGCCTGAGTAGCAGGCCTGAGGGGTTGTTTATGGAGTGTGAGTTAGCTGTGTTGGGGTTCAGTTATCAGCAGGAGTTCCACTGTATGCTTATGAGCTGCAGAGTGCAGGAGGAGAGTGTTGGGAACACTTCATGTGTGAAGTGTGTAGTTTGTTGCCAGGTGATTTGATGTTGAGACCGTAGGGGTCACTGCACTGCACGCTGCATGTGAGTGAGGGCCCCGATAGAGGTTTTGAGGATAAATTTGATGTTGGAAAACATGATTGCTTGGTTGTCAATGCTATTGTGTGGGATTGCGTGTGGGCTGCGGCAATGGTGCAAACCACATTAGAACAGGAAGACCTGTTCTCATTTCCTCGATCTAAACCACACGTGTCACTAGCAAACGTGTTCGAGGAGCCACAATGGCAGGACATCGGTGAATGGATGACAGAGATGTCTGATATTACCGATTGCGAGAGAGTTCCTGGCAGGAACACCATGTTTAGCCCTAGCAGGAGGGCGTGGATGCAGCCGGCGCCGTACCGGCTCCCCTGCAGGCGGGGAGTGGAACTGATTAACCCCCTTGGTATTTTTTTAGCCGCCTCCCTTACCCTCTCAGAGAAAAAAAAAAATGAGAGGAAGAGGAACTCAGAACTGTTCCTGCAACATTATGGGCACAAGGTAAGAGCGATGTTGGGGCTCATACAGGGGGTGTGAGACCATACACATCTCCCCAAAATCTGACTATAGGCCAAAACAACATCAATACCCTTTGAAGCCTGAGGCGCTCAAAGGAAATTAGGCCAGTTTTTCCAATCACTTAGGCAAGCTGGAGTGATCGTACTGTGCCCTAACTCACCCGTGCACACTCCAATTTTTCCAGTTAAGAAACCAGGGTGGGAAGAATGGCAATTTGTGCAGGATTTGCTGGCTGTCAATGCAGCAGTACACGTTAGAGCCCCAAAAGTGCCAAATCCTCACACTATTCTTTCCCAGATTCCCCCAGATAGCCAGTGGTTCAGTGTAGTGGTCCTAGCAAATGCATTTTTCAGTGCATCCAGATAGCCAGTACTGGTTTGCATTTTCCTTTGAAGTAAAAAAAAAACATACACATCACCCACCATTTACAATGCAGCGCTGCGAGACAGTCTGGCCTCTCTGAAACTTCCAGAGGGCATTGCACTGTTGCACTACGTAGATGTTTTGATACTCTGTGTAAACACATGAGAAGCATGCAAAGAGGGCCATAGTGGCATTGCTACATCCCCTAGCAAGGGAAGGCCACAAGGTTGTTGAGCAGAGAAACTTTTTTTTTTTTTTTTTTTGTGAGGGGTCCAAAAGAAATATAAAAATTAAAAAAAATCCCAAATCAATTAAACACGTCAGAAAAAGTCCTCAAAATTTAGATCCGCTACTGCATACCAACGTAACAAACAGTTCCACCCGCCCCTATCGGATATCTCTGCCGCTCCGGAGCTAGCCAACACTGTATTACGTCTAATCAGTGCGCTTCTGCCCAGCTGGATCTCTGGCCAGACTGACGGGCGCTAGGCTAAGTCCTATCCCGCGTGGGCGATATCGCAGTATCCCCACCGTATAGACTTTATATTTTCAGGCGATACCTCTCTGTATCCCTGTAGGTGATATGCCATATCCCTATTGTATAACAGAGATCATCCGGCGGGCGGACACTGGCGGATATCTAACACTTAAAAACAAAAAAATTCCTAGAATTTTATAAACTAAAAATAAAACAGAATTTCCACTTACTGCAATTTTCGTTAAATCGGGCGGAGAACACCACCGGAGACTGGCGGTGACATCACTCCCTGGATAGGTACTTTCCCTTTGCTCGTGGGGTTCCCACTTTGCCCAGCCCAGCCAGGGATCTCATCCCCCGGGGAGCGTCCTCGAAGATCAGTCACCGCCTTTCCGGGGTGCCTCTCGCCGATCCTGTTCGTGACGCCAAATTGTCGTGGAAATTTTCTAATAAATGGATGAGGACTCAGACGTGGTTAAATGATTAATTTATTACAAAAATATAAATATATATAAATAGGACAAAGACAGATACAAGACAGACACAGACAGACACAGACATGAGAGTCTCATTCAAGCATGACAACTCTGAAGGCAGGGGGGCGCTCCCCCTGCTTATATACAATCTTAAACACAATTCAGCAGTTCTAACAGCAGGTTATCTTTAGCACAGCATGTTCCAAAACATAAGCGTCCAGCAGGCTACTTTGTCTCACATGTGTGTATCTCCTAATATGGACTTCCCTAGAGTTAGCGGAAGCAACTGATGTATCAGTTGAACACAGAGAAAGCTACAGTTGTGATCAAATTTATTCAACCCCCACTGAAATAAAGTGTTTTGGCCAGTTTGACATTGATTTTGATCATTTCAGTCATCTTATTTACAATTATATCAAAGAGGCACTTATAAATTAGACAAACATAACATAATATTTATGATGGAATAACCACAAATGTCTTTACTGTGCTCACATCATTATCAGTTTTATTCAACCCCCTAGTGACATTATTTTTTAGTACTTAGTACAACATCCTTTTCCAGTTATGACAGCTTTCAAGCGTGAAGCATAGCTTGACACAAGTGTCTTGCAGCGACCTATGGGTATCTTAGCCCATTCTTCATGGGCAAAAGCCTCCAGTTCAGTCACATTCTTAGGCTTGCGCACTGCAACTGCCTTCTTTAGGTCCCACCAGAGGTTCTCAATTGGATTTAAGTCTGGTGATTGCGATGGCCACTCTAGAATGTTCCAGCCTTTCATGTTCAACCATGCTCTAGTGGACTTGGATGTGTGCTTCGGATCATTGTCCTGTTGGAAGGTCCAACGTCTCCCAAGCCGCAGGTTTGTGACTGACTCCATCACATTTTCCTCCAAGATCTCCTGGTACTGAAGGGAATTCATGGTACCCTGCACACGTTGAAGCTTTCCTGTACCATTAGAAGCAAAACAGCCCCAAAGCATAATTGACCCCCCGCCATGCTTCACAGTAGGCAAGGTGTTCTTTTGTTCATAAGCCTGGTTCTTCCTTCTCCAAACATAGCGCTGGTCCATTGTCCCAAACAGTTCTAATTTAGTTTCATCTGACCACAGTACACTGTTGCAAAACCTTTGTGGCTTGTCCACATGACTTTTGGCATACTGCAGTCGACTTTTCTTGTTCTTTGGAGTCAGCAAGGGGGTGCGTCTGGGCGTTCTGGCATGGAGGTCTTCGTTATGCAGTGCGCGCCTTATTGTCTGAGCTGAAACTTCAGTGCCCACATCTGACAGGTCTTTTTTCAGTTCCTTAGCAGTCACGCGGGGATTTTTCTCCACATTACGCTTCAGGTAGCGCACAGCAGTCGCGGTCAGGATCTTCTTTCTGCCACGACCAGGTAACGTTTCCACTGTGCCCTTTAACTTGAACTTGCGAATGATACTTCCGATAGTGTCTCTTGGAATATTTAACAACTTCGCAATCTTTTTATATCCATTGCCATTCTTGTGAAGAGCAATAACCTCTCCTCTTGTCTTCTGGGACCATTCTCTTGCCTTCACCATGCTTGGAAACACACCAGTAGATGTCTAGAAGGAGCTGAGTATCACAGTCCTTTTAAATCTGCCTAATTGGTGCTTATCATGCTTGATTGCTGCTCGTTGACATCCACAGATGTTTTCAATACCTGATGGAAAACACTGGAATGAACCTCTGTTCTTAGGAGTGGTAGTCGTAAAGGGGTTGAATAATTGTGTCAATGAAGAAATCACAAAAAGGCCATTTAATACTTTATGACAAAAAAAATTGATGCTATCTTAGTTGCATTTAGTTCTTTAACAAGTCCTTGTAAGATTTCATTATGAACACAATTACAAATGTGCACTGAATTCCATAAAACCCTTCGCAGCATTGGGGGTTGAATAAATTTGATCACAACTGTAAATGACCCAAGACTAGTAGCCTAGTGACTACCAGTTAACAGAGTGCTCTTACCCTCAGCACTCTCCCTGACCTGGGTCACGTATAGCACACATGCATAATATGAACTAAACATGGTTACACTGAATCACACTACTTCATTATTGTAGTCCTTCTGCTTAGTCAGAATGGACATGTCCAAAATCATAAAGTTCATAATGATCTCTTATAATAACTAAACATGATCTAATCAATGATGATTAGTCAATAATCAATAATTTCTCTCTAAAATCAATGAAAAGTGCAAGACAGCATTGCCTATTATCGACGGCTTCAGTTATTTCATTTATAACTTTCATAGTAGCAGTAGTTGTAATATGTTTTTTACAAAATCCTGATTGAGATAAAAAATAATTTAAAGTCAGATATTCCTTAACTTGTTCATTTGCCGAAGATTCAAGTAGCTTTGCCACAATTGAAAGGTTGGAGATTGGCCTATAATTATTTGAGATGGTTGGATAGCTACCTTTCAACAATGGAATAACAAATGCATTTTTCCACTTTATAGGAATTTTTGTTGTCGGCAAGATAAGATTGAAAATAAAACACAGTGGTTCAGCAATAACATCTGTAGCCATCAATCAAAATATCCTTTTTCTGTACAGATTTTGTCAACCAGGTTTTGGATAGTACCACTATGTTGGCATTTCTTGAGTTCATTCAAATCTTAACCATATCCATTTTATAGATCAAACTTCATTACATTAGCATGAATAATCCCAAGACTGTAACGCGGTGGGAGTCGGGGTCGGACACATTTGCGGTGAAGAGTGGACCGCTACCTTGGCGGAGCTAGTCCCCTTTAAAGAAACCGCACCCACACGGAGAGTGCGCGACTTACGAGGCATACCAAACTCTAAACTGAAACACGAACGAATGAATACAACGAACCACAGCGACTATGAAAGGAAAATACGTTTATGTAAATAAGAATTCTGAAATAATACAAGGTACAATGAAACACAGCAGAGACTAAAGTAAACAAGAGATACAAAACCACAACGACCAAAAACGCTAGACCACTAATACATAAACACGGGGGAAAACCATCGGGAACTTGAATACAAAACACAGAAGCTTAGACTAAATGACACGAAGACCGGCAGAGTAAGACAACGTAACAGATCACAAAGCAAACACCAGGATAAACTAAGAATGAACAGAGACTGCACGACTAGGAGTAACTAAAGCTGAAACATACAAGGAGACAAGACTAACCAATACAAATACTTACAAGGCTTTTAAACATGAAACTAGAGCTAACAATCAGACTAATAAGAACTAAACCACCAGGTAACAAACACACACAATAACCCACGATGAGAACACAGAAAACCAGGAACTAAATACCAGACAATAATGAAACAAACAAGAAACAGGTGAGAACGCAATTAACGGCAGGATAATTACAAAGAAGGTGTGGCGGACATGAGGAGGGCGGAGCCAAGCGTGACAGTACTCCCCCCCCAAGCGCGCAACTCCGGGGCGCGCAAACCAAAACCCCACACAAGAAAAAAAAAAAAAAAAAAAAAAAAAAAACCCCAAGAACAGTCACACAGGCATAGAAAATCTAAACAGACCAGATACAAATGAACCAATAACAGAGGCAAGAATGAGCAAGATCACAGACACATGAACAGGTACAAAGAAACTTACTAGACTTGGGACTGAAATACAACAAGACTGGGGCAACGAAACAGGAACAGAAAGAGACACGGGTACATTAACAGGGACCAACACAAAACCTGGAACCAGAGCAGGGAACAACGGCATACCTCTGGAGGACATGGCAGTGAGTACATCACATACAGTAGGGACATTCAAAGTCTTAGACACTGAGGCAGCATGTGTTCCTGTGATGACACCAGGGATACCCTGAGAACCACCAACTGTGCCAGTCCTAGATGGCGACCGAATGGCCTGCGGGGCAGGCCAGGTAGTCTGTGTGACCCACGGAGAACTCCCTTGGCTCGCAGGAGCCTGCACAGGCAGCATGTGGGTGTCCGGTACTCCAACATATTGCTGGCGGCTCGTGGGGACAGGAAAAGTCTGCTGGTCCACAATGGGGACAGGAGGAGCTGGCTGACAGGCCCTCGGGTGCCATGGGACCGGCAAGACGCTGGGGAGTGTGGAAGGAGATGGTGGCGACAACCCCCTCTGGGGCACTGGAACAGGCGGCGCTGGAACAGGCGGCGCTGGAACTGGCGTAGGCGACCCCCTCCGGGGCGCTGGCACAGGCGGCGCTGGCATCGGCGTTGGCGACCCCCTCCGGGGCGCTGGCACGGGAACTGGCGTAGGCGACCCCCTCCGGGGCGCTGGCACGGGCGGCACGGGAACTGGCGGTGGCGACCCCCTCCGGGGCGCTGGCACGGGCGGCGGCGACCCCCTCCGGGGCGCTGGCACAGGTGCTGGCCTCTCCTGGGCCTCGGGCACGGGTGCTGACCCCTCCTGAGGAGTGTGGCCACCACTCCCCCCCAAAAATCTCCTAGGGGTCTCCAGGGGTGAGGACAGAGGAATGAGCGGAGGTAGACCAGGTATGTCGGAGAGCTTTAGCGCAGACCAAGGACGGGTCTCGGGAAGCATTACGGCTGCCGGGGCCGGGAACGCGGCGGCGGCTGCTACAGGGTCTGGAGGCGCAGCTGCGGCGGCTGCTACAGGGTCTGGAGGCGCAGCTGCGGCGGCTGCTACAGGGTCTGGAGGCGCAGCTGCGGCGGCTGCTACAGGGTCTGGAGGCGCAGCTGCGGCGGCTGCTACAGGGTCTGGAGGCGCAGCTGCTGCGGCTGCTACAGGGTCTGGAGAGGCAGCTGCTGCGGCTGCTACAGGGTCTGGAGAGGCAGCTGCTGCGGCTGCTACAGGGTCTGGAGAGGCAGCTGCTGCGGCTGCTACAGGGTCTGGCCAAGCATGGTTCCAATGCGTGGCATTATATTTGCTGAACCGAGCTCGGAGCAGTTCAAAAAATCCCTCCACAGTGCTCATCTCTTTGGCTCGGTGAGTCATGAGCAGGTCCGCCCATTGCAGAGCCCGACCCTCCAGATACTGCAACAAAAACCTGACCTTAATAAACTCGGGTGGCTCTGGGCAAAGGAGAGAAGAAAAAAAATAATCTACTTTGGAGGATAAATCCCTCCAGGGGTCCCTCCCCATTAAACTCATGGGGTGGACAGACTAACGAAGGTAGATCAAAAGGTATGCCATTTTGTAGCCTGTACTTAAGATCCACCGGAAACGAAGTCAACCAGGAATTGTCAGGCACATGTGGTTCAGGTAGTTCTGTCTCACAACACTCTCTCGCTGTGTCCTTAGTAGGTGGGTTATTATGTAACGCGGTGGGAGTCGGGGTCGGACACATTTGCGGTGAAGAGTGGACCGCTACCTTGGCGGAGCTAGTCCCCTTTAAAGAAACCGCACCCACACGGAGAGTGCGCGACTTACAAGGCATACCAAACTCTAAACTGAAACACGAACGAATGAATACAACGAACCACAGCGACTATGAAAGGAAAATACGTTTATGTAAATAAGAATTCTGAAATAATACAAGGTACAATGAAACACAGCAGAGACTAAAGTAAACAAGAGATACAAAACCACAACGACCAAAAACGCTAGACCACTAATACATAAACACGGGGGAAAACCATCGGGAACTTGAATACAAAACACAGAAGCTTAGACTAAATGACACGAAGACCGGCAGAGTAAGACAACGTAACAGATCACAAAGCAAACACCAGGATAAACTAAGAATGAACAGAGACTGCACGACTAGGAGTAACTAAAGCTGAAACATACAAGGAGACAAGACTAACCAATACAAATACTTACAAGGCTTTTAAACATGAAACTAGAGCTAACAATCAGACTAATAAGAACTAAACCACCAGGTAACAAACACACACAATAACCCACGATGAGAACACAGAAAACCAGGAACTAAATACCAGACAATAATGAAACAAACAAGAAACAGGTGAGAACGCAATTAACGGCAGGATAATTACAAAGAAGGTGTGGCGGACAGGAGGAGGGCGGAGCCAAGCGTGACAAAGACCAGATCTAGCAGGTGTTAACCACTTAGCAAGATTGACAGGACCAGGATTAAGCTCAAAATCTCCTGAAAGCAAAAGCAATAAAATAAACAATTTATGCTTGATGTTACAACCTTTTGACTTGGGCACCATACAGGGATATAAGACTTCCCCACAACCCTCATCTGATGAATTTGTGGCAATGTCATTTTAAAGCAGTCACCATAATGGGAAATAAGACAAGATGTACATCCTTCTCTGTACACTTCATCCTTTGAAGGCAGAACAGGAGCAGAAGGTCTGTCTAGTCCCAGGAGACATCCAGAAAATCCACAAAGTGATACAAAACACAAAACAATGATAATTGTCATGATAGGGGATGTATTCATTATTATTTCACTTCAGCTGAAAAGAAGATCTAACCACTAGATCAGCAATCAATGTCACTGTTGTCAGGCCACAAATTTGAAATATCACAGCACACAATAATACCTGGATATGCCTAGATCTAAGACAACATATCACACATTAATATATGGTTATGCCTAAATCTAAACACCAGGGTTGCCAACTCTCACGCATTGAGCGTGAGACACACGCATTTGACCGTTTTCACAAGCTCTCACGCCACACCTGCGATTTCTCACGCCGAAAAAAAATCTAGTTTATTTACCTCTGATCCACATCTATGATTCAATGAGTTACTAATTCGCTCTGGCGCCAACCACTGTCGATCGATCGATCGCGATATAATACTTAACTTGTGTCCTTTTTACACCGCCCCAGTAACAATTTACATACTAATATTTGATAATGGAATAGAAAGCCTTTATTGTCATTATACACAGCATACGCAGTATACATAGTATAACGAGATTGAAAAACTGCTCCTTAAAAGTGCACACAGTGCAATATGTAAACATATAATTGACGAAAACAGAGACTTGCTAATAAAAACTAGTGTGCAAAGAAAAAAAGCGCTATTGTGCAAAAGGGTTTTCAAACATACCAGCACTCAGACAACAGATAAGACAGACCATCACAACATCCACAGTTTGGGCAGGTTCCCATTTAATATTGTGATGGCTTTTGGAAAGAAATTATCCCTGAGTTTGTTCGTTTTGGCCGGTATGGACCTGTAACATCTGCCAGAAGGCAACAGGTTGAAAAAGTGGTTGCCAGGGTGGGTATTGTCTGTTAGAATGTTCCTGGCCCTGTTGAGAGAGCGAGAGTTGTATACGGAGCTTATTGGAGGCAGAGAGCAGCCAATTATTTTTTCTGCAGTGTTGGTCACCCTCTGCATTCTTTTCCTGTCAGCCTCTGTGCAGCTAGAGTGCCATACTGACACAGCATAGGTCAGTAGGCTCTCTGTGGTGGAGCGGTAGAAGGTCACCAGCAGGCGTGTGCTTAGTTGCTCCTTCCGGAGCACCCTCAGGAAGTGTAGCCGCTGCTGGGCCTTCTTGACCAGTGCAGAGGTGTTGGCTGTCCAGGAGAGGTTTGCAGAGAATTTGACGGACTCCACTCGCTCCACACATTCACCATTGATCTGCAGGGGGGCTGGGGGGGCCCTGTTCTGCCAGAAATCCAGGATGAGTTCTTTAGTCTTGGTGATATTCAGTGCCAAGTTGTTAATTGCACTCCACTCACCAAGTTTCAGTACCTCGTCTCTAAAAGAAAAAGTATTGAATGTAAATACTACAGACTACAGACTGTCTGTACGTGTGTGTGTGTGTGTGTTGTCCCCCCCTGATATCAGTCCCACCACAGTTGTGTCATCTTCAAATTTCACAATGATGTTCCCTGGGTGAGCAGGGGTGCAGTCGGATGTGTAGAGTGAGTAGAGTAGTGGGCTCAGCACACACCCCTGGGGGGAGCCAGTTCTTAGGGTGCAGACGGAGGAGAGATGAGGACCCAGTTTCACCTGTTGGGGACGGTTGATCAGAAAGTCCTTTATCCAGGAGTAGGTCAATGGTGGAAGCCCCAGATTGGCTAATTTGGGGATCAGAATGTCTGGTACTATGGTATTGAAGGCAGAGCTGTAGTCAATGAAAAGCATCCTGACGTAGCTCCCCCATTTCTCCAGGTGACTCACTGCTGAATGGAGGGCGATGGATATTGCATCTTCTGTGGATCTGTTAGTCCGGTATGCAAACTGATGTGAGTCCATAGTAGGAAGGAAGACAGGTTCTGATATGTTTCAGAACCAGTTTCTCAAAACCCTTTGTGATTATTGGGGTGAGTGCTACTGGGCGAAAGTCATTGAGGCTGGTTATAGGTGATTTTTTGGGGACTGGAATGATGGTGGCTGATTTCAAGCAAGCTGGGATGACAGCTTGTTCCAGTGACAGGTTGAAGATTTTAGTGAAGACCTGTGCTAACTGGTCAGCACATGCCTTAAGCACCTTCCAGGATACACCATCCGGGCCTGCAGCCTTCTTAGGATTCACAGCACGAAGCATGCATCGAACATCCTCAGCTGCAAGAATAAGTGGGGGGGGAGTGACCAGTGACTGGAGTGGATTGTGGTTGGGGGGAGGAAATTGTTGTATTCGGAAGCTGTGCCTGGGATTCGAAGCGGGCATAAAAAAAGTTCAGTTCCTCTGCTAGTGCCGCATCACCGGGTGTCGTAGCACAGCCTTTGTAATTGGTGATGGACTGGATGTTCTGCCATGCCATACAAACATACAATACTACCATAACTCCCTAGCAAAAACCATACAAACAAACCCAAACCCAAAACAAAATGGCAGCCACTCCCTACTTACCAGAACACCAACAACACAGAATATTTACAAAATTTACAAGCGGCAGACAATCCAACAGGGGCAAAGGCAAAAGCAAACACGAGTACAAACAGTAGTCAAAACCAGATTTCAAAGACAACATATATAAATGCAGAATACTAACTACTAACAACCAACACAACCAAGGAGCAAAATGTCTCGCTAGGAGGTTCTGGGAAGGGCCTTATATAGTGCAGAGTGGAATGACATGGAGCAGAGTCTTGCACGGAACAGACAGCAAACACTATATACAAACACATTCATAGGACATAACACTGCTCCTCTATTTTCTTCCTGTGCTCTGCTTTGGCAGTTCTGATGCCCTTCCTCAGGTCAGCACGAGTGGCACTATATAGTGCTCTGTCGCCCGATCTGAAGGGGTCACGGGCCTGGCGGAGCGCTCGGACCTGGTAAGTCATCCATGGTTTTTGGTTTGGATATACCCGGGTTGACTTTTCCACTGTGACTGTATTAGTACAGTGTCTGATGTAAGACAGTACAGTGTCTGATGTAAGACAGTACGGTGTCTGATGTAAGACAGTACGGTGTCTGATGTAAGACAGTACGGAGTCTGATGTAAGACAGTGTCTGATGTAAGACAGTATGGTGTCTGATGTAAGACAGTACGGAGTCTGATGTAAGACAGTATGGAGTCTGATGTAAGACAGTACGGTGTCTGATGTAAGACAGTACGGTGTCTGATGTAAGACAGTACAGTGTCTGATGTATTCAGTCAGGTCTTCATGCTGGAAAACTTCCCACTGTGTTTGTTCAAAGCAGTCCTGTAGTCTGGTAAGGGCGTCATCGGGCCAGGTGGTAATGGTGATCCTTTTGGGCCTTGTTTGTCGGATAAGGGGGGTGTATGCAGGGATGAGGAACAGAGAGAGGCGGTCTGACTGACCCAGGTGGGGGAGGGGTATGGCTCTGTAAGCATGCTTGATCTTGGAATATACATGATCCAGTGAATTCTCCCCTCTTGTTGGGCATTTCACATGTTGGTATATTTTTGGTAAAACAGTTTTGAGATTAGTCTTGTTAAAGTCCCCTGCAATGATGTGAATTCCATTAGGATAGGTACGCTGATGGTTATTGATAATGTTCAGCAACAGAGTAAGAGCTGTTTTTATATTGGCATCTGGTGGAATGTAGACTGCGGTAATGATAACTACAGTTAGTTCTCTGGACAAGTAAAATGGTCTGCATTTCACCGACATGAACTCTAAGTCGGGGGAACAGTGCCTGTCCATTAATGCTACTATTGCACCAACCTTCATGCACGTAGATGCAGAGTCCTCCACCTCTGTTCATGTCCCATCTGTGTAGGGTGCGCCCAGCTAGCTGGACTGAAGCGTCGGGAATCTGAGCATGTAGCCATGTCTCTGTGATGATGATCATGTAGCAGTCTCGAATGTAGTGATTACCAGCTAGTTGTAACTTTAAATCATCCGTTTTGTGCACCATGGATCTGGCGTTTGAGAGATAGAGGCTTGGCAGAGGTGGTTTGTGTGGCCATTTCCTTATTTAGCAGTCCAACCCCGCAGCCCCGTTTTTGCTTCCTCTCACGATGTCGTCTACGTCGCTTGTCAGACCCGATAACAATCTACGGAGATCCCGCTGGTCTCGCTCTCTCGTCCGGGATGTTGAGTGCGATGAAAAATGCTACTGATGACCATTTCCTGTTGAAATCCGATGTACAGTACTGTAGATCCATACGTTTTTGTAGTGTTTGTAGGAGTTCGTAAATGACATACGACATACCAAAACAGCACACAAAAAACTGATTAAAGTACACGAGTAAGGAGAGCTGTGAGTCACAGCGTCTGTATATGCTTAATACATAAGTCTAAACAGTAGCGAACCATGACCATGACCATGACCTGGGCCCATCCCCCCCTGGAATTTCCTCTCCTAATTAACTGCAATAAATAAAAAATAATAAACTGAGATGACAGTACAGCTTTAGAAACGCAATAAACAATAATATCTGTACTAGATAACTTCTTAAGCAAAATAAGGTTCCAACAAAATAAGGTTCACAGCTCCGTGTTCCTCGGGAGCGGAATATGTAAACAACGCGCATGAGGACATCAAAGGAATGAATCAAAACTAGCTAGCAGTGGTACTCTAACGATAGCTAGCGTCGTCACAGCGGGCGGAAATTATCATACAGTTAAGCCCCCCCACTAAGAGGGAAGATATGATTGGTCAATTTTACTGTCATTTGAAACTGGTATTGAGCTGAATTATAACTGCCAGGCCCTCTGTAAACGAACAGCGGGCATCACAGTCCTGATAGGGGGAGACACAGGCTCACAGGCTTCCACTTAACCCCTCACCTTCCAACACAGATTGAATAGACACGGGTGAATAATTTATTTGCTTATATTTCTGTAATTGTTTAGATGTCGATTGTCAAACTGTAAGTAGATAAAAATAAATTGGATAAATTATTATATATATGTCACGGTGAGGGGGCCGGGTCGCCACCAGAGGGCGCGCAACCCGGCCAGCAGCCGATCCCAGCACACACCCCCGCGCACGCAGCCACTCCCACAGTCGCAATCACCATCATACTGAGCACCTGTTTCTTGTTTACTTTGCACTTCTTAAGCCCGCAGGTCGTCTGGTCCAGTGCTGCACATTGCCGCTACACGAGCGTCTCTGGTTGACAACACGTCCCTACCGTGTGTGTACGAGCGTCACCTTGTATCCACTGTGTATGCGCTACGAGCTTTACCTTGCATCTCCAGTGTATGCGTTACGAGCCTTGCCTTGCGTCTACAGTGTATGCGCTACGAGCTTTACCTTGCATCTACAGTGTATGCGCTACGAGCTTTACCTTGCATCTGCAGTGTATGCGCTACGAGCTTTACCGTGCATTACGTACTACGAGTGTTACTGGTTGCCATGGATAATAAACCACCTTCTGTCCAACCCACGTCTCCGGCTGCCTCTGTCCCGACGCCCCCGGCGTCACAATATATTTATGTTTTAAGAATATTTTAGGCCCTCTGAGAGGGCATAGAGGGCCCTAACAGTTCCTCACTGAGTCTAAACGCCATAGCACGTGCATATGAGCCTGTGATCCACAATAATGCGTGGGAGGTATAAATGATTATACACTGAACAGTACTTGGACTGGACCCATTAATACCTAATACATGAGAGGTTCTAAATGGTGCATTTATATCAACTACAGATCACTTCATGTTCAAATGGTATAGACACAGGATTTATCCTAGGTATCAAGTTCAGTTCAGAGTTCTTAATCATATTCTGGTAGGGAGACATTCGTTGAATAAGACCCGAGAGCCCTAACTCCTCCATTGATGATAGGGGTCCTTCCCCTGACTGGAATGATGGCAAGTTTGGTGTCCCTAGACTCATCTTGCAAAGTTACTTCCTTTAGGCTAGATTATTATCCAGTATCTGTCTTGGGATAAAAGTCCTAAGAATCTCTGAAATTTCTGCCTTCTTGGAGATGAGTATTGATGAAGGTCAGAAAGGAAAGAGGCCATTAGGGTTGCAACTGTGGAAAGTCCAGATAAAATTAGTTTTTTTAATTTTATGGGTAGTGGTTCTTCCTGTGCTTGTGACTTCAGCACCCCCCCCAGCAAACGTTAGTGATAGAAACCACTTAGCGGAGACCAGAGACTTATGACTTCTGACCCGATGCATGTCCTGTGATTGTGGCCTGTAGGCCATCAGAGCAAGGGATTAGACAATCTTCTGCCTTATCCGCTACATGGTATTGTGGAGTCCCAGTTCCTGGTAATTCTTCAGTACTACACTTATTCAAGCATCCAAGGGAAATCCAGATGAACTAAGAGCTGATGGTGTTTATATTTTATTGACCACGATGTGCAGAGTTAAACCAAACAAAAGCTGACAATGCAGGAGAAAAGAGTGATCACACCACAATAGCCCCTTCAAGCAAGTACCTTTGAGTCTCTTTGTATGAAATAAATAGTGATCATCACATAAACCTGCCCTTCATGATGCTACAGTATATGGCAGCCAAAGTTTCTTTCATTGAGAAACTACCTTTTGGTGATTGTTGAGGTGAGTGTTGAGGTTACTGGTGAAGTGATCGGTGAGTTGTGAGGTGAGTGACGTGGTGAGTGACGAGTGGTGAGTGACAAGTGGTGAGCGATGCGGTGAGGTATGAGGTGAGTGCTGAGGTGAGTGGTGAGGTGAGTGGTGAGGTGAGTGATGAGGTGAGTGGTGAGGTGAGTGATGAGGTGAGTGGTGAGGTGAGTGGTGAGGTGAGTGATGAGGTGAGTGATGAGGTGAGTGATGAGGTGAGTGGTGAGGTGAGTGGTGAGGTGAGTGGTGTAGTGAGTGATGAGGTGAGTGGTGAGGTGAGTGGTGAGGTGAGTGATGAGGTGAGTGGTGAGGTGAGTGGTGAGGTGATTGATGAGGTGAGTGATGAGGTGAGTGATGAGGTGAGTGGTGTGGTGAGTGGTGTGGTGAGTGGTGAGGTGAGTGGTGAGGTGTGTGGTGAGGTGAGTGGTGTAGTGAGTGGTGAGGTGAGTGATGAGGTGAGTGGTGAGGTGAGTGATGAGGTGAGTGGTGAGGTGAGTGGTGTGGTGAGTGGTGAGGTGAGTGGTGAGGTGAGTGGTGAGGTGAGTGGTGAGGTGAGTGGTGTAGTGAGTGGTGAGGTGAGTGGTGAGGTGAGTGGTGTAGTGAGTGGTGAGGTGAGTGGTGAGGTGAGTGATGAGGTGAGTGATGAGGTGAGTGGTGAGGTGAGTGGTGAGGTGAGTGATGAGGTGAGTGGTGAGGTGAGTGATGAGGTGAGTGATGAGGTGAGTGGTGAGTGGTGAGGTGAGTGATGTAGTGAGTGGTGAGGTGAGTGGTGAGGTGTGTGTGATGATCTTACTGACTGCAGCTTCTCCAGCCAAGGAACCTGGAACATCAAGAGCAGACACACACACACACACACACACACACACACACACACACACACACACACACACACACATGCGCTTGATTTTTTCCTAAACTCTCACTCTCTCTCACATCCTGCTGTGCATTTCACCCTCCCTTAATTCACTGATTTTAATTAGTTGATGTTTGATTAGTTTGTCTGTAGTATTTACATTTAATACTTTTTCTTTTATTTTGTAAAACACAATTGTAAATAATGTAAGTCTGTTACTACATCTAGTGCTGCTGGTGATTCTGTGTCTGGCACTGTGTGTGTCTGTAATCTGGAATCTCACTGTATGTTCCTTCAGTTGGACAAGGGAGAGCTGCAATGGTGAGTTAATTCAGCACAACAACATGTGATTTATTACCAGTTGGTCCAACATCTGACATCTGTTTCCTTTTACACCTCAATCAGACACCATCAAGAAGGGAGAGAGACCACATGACCAGGTATGTCACTACATGCTTCTATCACTGTACCTGGATCAGTTTTAATTAAACCAAATTCACCCAGTTGATGTTGTACTTGTTTTTGTACCTGTGGGGCTCCAACATAACTCCCCTTGTTTGCTTGTAAAGGATCCTGGTACTAAGCAGCTCTGTTATGCTGCATTACAGAACTCTGAGGACCAGATGCAGAAGATATGGAGTCAAGGAGATGAATTCACCCATGTGATGCTCTGGCCTGTCTGAGTACAGACTAGTTTAGTACTCAGTTCAGTACATGATGCAAAATAGTTCTTATCGAGTTCATGAAATGTAAATTGTGATTATAATATTAGGACTTTATCATACTCGTATATCTCGTTAGGACTTTATCATTCTCCACTGTGCTGTAGGACTGTAGGACCATTTTACTGTATACCCCACATGCTGGTATGTGTATACATTTATCAACAAATAAGTTATTGTGTTTTGCACACAAGCCTTTTACAAATAATCTAAAAGCAACTCAAATTCTATGATATACATATTAACAAAAAATAAATAAATCTAATGAAAAATATGCAATGTATCATCACCCCCATCCCCCCCCCCCCCCCCCCCCATATAATAAAACAAAAAACAAATGTGGGCACACTGTTAAAAAACAAAAAACAGCAAATTCAGTTCAATTATAAATAATGTGTGATTCTTTGCAACAGCTTAGTTATTCACATAACCACAGCAGGGTATCTGCACATTTTTAAATCTCAAATTCAATGACTTTTAAGACCTTTTTAATACCTCTCACAAGAAAAAATAATACCAGGGTTGCCAACTTTTCAAGATCGCTTGGAGTGAGATTTGAACCAGGTGGGGGTGGCGAGTGTAAGTTGTTGAGGGGGGTGCACGACCTCGCGAAGCAACAGCACGCGGAGACCTCGCGCAGGGGCGGAGCCACCGCGATTACGTCATTGTCGACACGTGGAACCTCGCATATATGTAATGCTGCAGGCCAGAGCCCCGGTGGGCGTGGGTAAAGGGCGGAGCATGTGTCAATCATTTTCGACTGCAGCCAATCAGATACTAGACTTTCGTTCTCAATCAATTTTTATTAAGCCAATTATCAACCAGAGTTAGCTGTCAATCATTTTTTACTGCAGCCAATGGCGTTTACGTCCTCTCCTACACAGCAAAAACTGGAGTGTTAAATTTTCAGAGTTAAACATTTCCGAGTTAAAACTAAATTTAAGACATTTAAGACTTTTTAAGGACCCACGGATACCCTGCCACAGTGTCCTGACATGGACAAACCTGTCTGACAGGCAAATGTTCGTACACCAACTTGTGTTTACACTTCATTTATATGTGGATGACCTGAGACTTGTGTCTCACATACTCTACACTTCACTTTAAAGTTATCTTCCAGATAAAACACCAAGATAAAACAAATCTATTTAAACCAGCTTCTACATTCATGAACATGTGAAAGAAATTCTCTGCCTTTCAGAGAAAGATAAACAATGTTGAACTACACCATAACTAAGGAATGTGAGTGTTACCTTAACGTGACTGGGGTCTGATTTCCTGTTGGTTATTCTTGCTTTATAGAAACAGAAGTGCAGATAATGATCTCTCACTGAAACAGAGGGGGTGATGGTTTGAGGGAGGAGGTGATGAGACTGTTGCTGGTTGGATTATTTTTTACCAGAGGTGCTCAACTCAAACCACAGACGACTACAATCTTGTTCAAACTCTCATAGTGCTGTAATGAACTTGCCAGATGCAGGCCGGTAGCCAGGGGGGATCGAAGGGTTCGTTCGATCCCCCCCCCCTCCCCCCCACCCCCCCTCCGTACACACATGCCCCTCAAGATAGGTAGGCTATTCAATGAATGAATTGTTAATCTCCGGTGAATATACAGACGAACAAATAAGGACAGCAACAACAGACTCACAAACTTATAACAGTGTTGCCAACTCTCACGCAATGAGCGTAAGACACACGCATTTGACCGTTTTCACATGCTCACACGCCATACATCCGATTTCTCACTCTGAAAAAAAAATCTAGTTTATTTATCTCCGATCTACATCTATGATTCAATGAGTTACTAGTTCACTCTGGCGCCAACCACTGGCGATCGATCGCTTTAGGTGCGGCATAGAGGAAACATATAAGACATAACCCCCCCCCGGTCAACGTTTGACACACACACCACCCCCCTTCCCCCAAATCAAATCTCACTCCTAGTGATTTTGAAAAGTTGGCAACCTTGCTTATAATGAATAAAATATGTGTAAATTAAAAGGTTTGAAGTGTGCTTGTATAATTAGGGGGCACTGGAGTAGAGAGCCAAATAAAGTCTACTTTTGGGGGAAAAAGATCCCCCCCATCACAATGCTGGCTACGGGCCTGCAGATGTATTGTCAGTATAATAAAAAATCGTTTATGTAACTGTATGTGTTTTTGTGACTGGATTATTTAGTCTGCCATGTTTGTAAACTGCTCTTTGTATCACACAGGAACACATGGTTCATTAATATTACTGACATACATCACACAGGGTAAAGCTGTACAAAACAGTGAAAAACGTGCAAATTATTACAGTAGAAACAGCAAAGTGTAAATTAAACTGTATCCTGTGCTCCTCCCTCTAAATGGTGTGGTGTGTGTAGTGTAGATATTACATTATGAGGACACTCACACTCTCCTCCTGATAAATGTGTTTAACTTTTGTGCTGCAGTCTAACACACGTGGGACATTCATCAGTTTCTCAGAGCTGACACTGAATCTTATTGGCCAGAACATCCCTAGTTTAACCAATCACAGCCTGACAGTGCAGGAGTATTGTTATTCTGTGAGGTCATCATACTGTACTCAGATCAGTTTGTCATGAGTACAGAACCAACATTAGTGAGAAGACAGTTTTAGACTTCGTGGTCACTGGGACACACATAGACACGCACATGCACACACACACACAGACACGCACATGCACACACACACAAGCTTAGACTGATGGTGTTTGATAATACAACTCCTATGTGTAAAAGCAGTACTGTGAAACATTTTAATAAAATGTGCTCATGCTTTTTGGCATAAACTGCTAATGTGAAGAAAACAGTGCTGCATTAATAATACATACTGTACATACTATACTGCCAAAAGTATTCACTCACCTTCCTTGACTCACATATGAGCTTAAGTGGCATCTCATTCCTAATCCACAGGGCTCAATATGACGTTGGTCCACCCTTTGCAGCTAGAACAGCTTCAGCTCTTCTGGGAAGGCTGTCCACAAGGTTTAGGAGTGTGATTATGGAGATTTATGACCATTCTTTCAGAATCACATTTGTGAGATCACACTAATGTTGGACGAGAAGGCCTGACTCTCAATCTCCACTCTAATTCATCCCAAAGGTGTTCTATCGGGTTGAGGTCAGGACTCTGTGCAGACCAGTCAAGTTCATCCACACCAGACTCTGCCATCCATGTGTTTATAGACCTTGCTTTGTGCACTGGTCCACAGTCATGTTGGAAGAGGAAGGGGCCAGCTCCAAACTGTTCCCTCAAAGTTGGGTGCATCATTGTCCAAAATGTCTTGGTATGCTGAAGCATTCAGAGTTCCTGTCACTGGAACTAATGGCGCATTTCCACTAGGGCCTGCTTGGCGCGGTACGGTTCGATACGGATCGATTCGCAACGGAGCGGTACGGTCGCGTTGTGTTTCCATTACAATGGTGGACCACCACAATGAGGGTGGAGTCGCGTGACATCATTTGTATGCGACCACAACACCGTACAACAATGGCGGAGGAGTCGATAGCGGAGGAGTCGCTCTCCTGTGACACAACCTGTGATGACACTCCCTGGCCAATCAGTGTCATGCTGTTACTCCACGTCACAGAACTGTACTGCTTTGGAACGGTTAGAACCTCGAGCGAGTAGGTACGAAAAAAGTACCTGAAGGTACCGGCAAACTGGTACCTGGTACTAATGGAAACACTCACAAACCGTCGCGAATCGAACTGTACCGCGCCAAGCAGGCCCGTGTGGAAATGCGCCTTAAGGGGCCAAGCCCAGCTCCTGAAAAACAACCCCACACCATAATCCCCCCTCCACCAAACTTTACACTTGACACAATGCAGTCAGACAAGTACCTTTCTCCTGGCAACCGCCAAACCCAGACTCGCCCATCAGATTGCTAGATGGACAAGCACGATTCGTTACTCCAGAGAATGCACTTCCACTGGTGTAGAGTCCAGTAGCAGTATGCTCTGACGCTGTGCATTGCACTTGGTGATGTATAAATTGGATGCAGCTGCTCGACCATAGAAACCCATTCCATGAAGCTCTCTGCGCACTGTTCTTGAGCTAATCTGAAGGCCACATGAAGTTTGGACGTCTGTAGTGATTGACTTTGACCACTTCGCACTTCAGCATCCGCTGACCCACTTCATCAGTTTACGTGTCCTACCACTTCATGACTGAGTTGCTGTCGTTCCCAAACACCATTTTCTCATAATACAGCTGACAGTTGACTGTGGAATATTTAGGAGTGAGGAAATTTCATGACTGGATTTGTTGCACAGGTGGCATCCTATCACAGTTCCACACTGGAATTCACTGAGCTCCTGAGAGCGACCCATTCTTTCACAAATGTTTGTAAAAACATGCGTATGGGGCTTAATTTTATACACCTGTGGCCATGGAAGTGATTGGAACACCTGATTCCAATAATTTGGATAGGTGAGTGAATACTTTTGGCAAAATAATGTTCATGAACAACAACCAGGAAACTCATGTAGTGACCTTCTACACACAGAAAACATCTGACTATAAAAATCTATAATAGAACAGTAATGCAACGTCTTAAATGTAGGACCCTTAAAATTTCTTACTTTGTTGCTATTGTTTTCAAGGGGAAATGGACTATTCAGGTGACAGCAAGGTGTGATGGACAGGTCAGGTCATTCGCAGGTCATACATCTGAAGTTGTAGTGGGCGGGGAAATTATCAAGGGATGTGTCCGTTGGGTTGTGTTACGGAGAGTGGGAAAGAGACCACTAAACAGGCCAGACATGCGCTCTCCACAAAGGATGGTGATTTATGTGAATGTCACCCTCAGTTGTTATTTAGAGGAGTAAGATACGATTGTACTGGACCAATACGATTGTAAAGCTGCTTTGTAACAACATGTGTTGTAAAAAGTGCTATATAAATACATTTGAATTGAGTTGACTAGTCATGCTATTTTTGCAGCGTGCTATCACCTCGTGTTCGTGCTACCGTGAGTAAGTGGCTACACTGAAGGACTACACATCGCGGGCAGTGGCAGCTGGCCAATATGGGGCGCTGGGGCGCCGCCCCCTTAATATTGTTCAGATATTAAAATGAGTTCATTATAAATTGCGATAGTGAGGAAAATATTTAGTCACACTGTGTGTCTAATATAGCCATGTTTGAATTTATTAAAAGAGTAAACACATAATTGTATTTAATTGCTTACATTGTGCACACTTCCTAGTTGGGGCGCCGGTCTAATTGGAGTCAATGTAGATGCGTAAACTTTTGCCAAGCACGTGATGTGAGGCTGCAGTTTAATTGGTCGGTTTCAGATTTTCCGGTTTCAGATCTTCCGGACACTCCCACTCTTGTTGGTAGTGTCAGTCATCTGCGGTTCGTTAACTCGGTTCACGTTGAATAGCTACAGGTTGGAGCAACATCTTTTACAAAATGAGAGAAAATTCTGTTTTGATGACTGACTTTAATACAAATGTAATAGAGAAATTTGCAAGCCAGAAGGAAAGGAGGGCAAAATTCATGTTCAAATAAATAAAGAGCACTAAGACGGCTTTATTTGTTTTTCATTTTTTTGCGCCCCCCTCAGTTTTTTTTGCACCAGCCGCCACTGGTCGCGGGACAATTCCCAGCGAATTTACCGGATGTGCACTGCGGGACATCGACGCAGCGTAATTCATTTGGTTGAGCTACAAGAATATCAGCCTACTCTTTGTTCTTGCTGTGATATTACGGGTGGAGATAAAAGAGACGTTAAGAAAATACACGAGTACACGTTTTGCTGGGATTCTATTACTTTGTGCAAACTAGTGGTCATCAATGTGCACCAACCTTAAGGGCCCCAACATTATACTTTGAACAGAAAAACGCTTTACTGAATGTTATGTGTTAAGTAAAGTATTTGAGTGTGGTTGATAGACATATTGTGTAACATGACTAATTATTTAAGTCAATTTTATAATTTGTATTCCAAGGGCTGAGGTATCAGTAATTGAAAGTTAAAAGAACTACCTCCCATGTTTCTGGTCATGTGTAATCTTAATGGAGGCACCGCTATATTGTAATATAAATACTGTATCGTATCGTAATATAAATACTGTATCATCTTAATTGGCGTTTTAGGAAACTGTTACATAAATATTATTCATATTTTAATAAAACATTTTTACAAATATGTTAGTAAAGAGCAACAGTCTATTAATAATTTACTGCTTAAATCTACTTAAGGACTTGTATTTGTATTTTCTGCAAAAACACCCAAGAACTCATCACAGTAAATCAGATTACAGATGTTTGAGTCCAAGCCTCCAGTGAACAAGCCAAATGTCACAGTGGCAAGGAAAATCTCCCAAAGATCATGAGGAAGAAACCCGGAGAGAAACCAAGATGTGAAAGAGGAGCCCATCATCCTCTGGTCTCTGAACACCACAACAGGAACAAAATAAACAAGAGGAAGAAAATAAAAATAAGTTACAGAAGTCTACTGTAGAATTCCTGGTCTGGGCTTAATGAACTGGTGCAGGAGTGACCCAAGAAAAGTCACCCAGTCAGTCTAGAGCCTTCTCTTTTTATGTGGGAGGAGCCACAGAAGGGGATATGGTCAGGAGGTGGGAGAATCGCGATCGCATGACATAAAAAAGTAGTGGATGAATGACAGGATATCGTCCATCTGCACTGACGGTTGTATATATACACTGCCCCGGTAACAATTTACGTTCATCGCCACCCCCCGTCAACAAATTACACTCGAGGCGAGGTAGATCTTTTGGATTTGGTCATCTTATAAGTAGCTCACAAGCTGAAAACTTGTGGGCACCCCTGAGCTATAGTATCTGAGGTTAGGGTTAGAATCAGCATCCCTGAATAAAATTTAAATATGACATGACACAGCAACCCACTCACCTGTCCAGTCCTCCATGAACCTGAAACACCAAACACATCAGTCATTCCACCTTTATACTGTAGTGTCTGTGCCTATGTAATACATTATGTAGTGTTTAAGTTTAAACTGTAACTGGTTTAAAAGTCATTTCTCTTCTTGCTTATGGTGAATTGAGCTGGACAAGAGGTTGAAGAATGTGGTTTACATATGGTTTGGCTTAGGTGAAAAGGGACCTTAGTCCAAGGGTCAAAGGTCTGGTGGGCCCTTGTCCTGTCTCTGTTTATACTAAGTATTAAGACCCTTCTTACCCTACTCGTCTTACTTTATCAATATGTTTGATGGTTTACAGATGTGAGGACTCCTTTGTTTAACTCGCATATAAATATGGGTAGACTTGCAGTGTTCGAGAGAGGAGATTCACAATTGGCCCGAGACCTCTCTCAAGCAAGACCTAGGTGCTTGATTTGATGCTGATCTTTTTTTTTTTTTACAATAAACTTATTATTGCCAACTAAGTCAGTGTTGGCGGAGATTTCTTCATTCATCATCACAGCATTGCTAAAGAAGAAAATACTCCTCAATACATTTCCCCAACTAGTCTGTGCTGTCCTCATCCACAACTGACTAGTCCTCTCCTTTAACCACTTCTGATAATTCCACAGACTTCCACAGATCATAATTGCAGTATATAATTTTGTCTTTTTTATGTGCTAAAATTAAAAATGAGACATCACACACACTAAAACCTTTTTAGGATACACTGACTGTTGTCTTTTCAATATTGTTTCATAAAATAATGAGTGTTACTGTGGTACAGTGTTAGCCAATCACGTTCCACCAGGAGTTGGTTTAACAGACAGTAGAACAGTGTCACATTGAGGACCCCGGCCCCTCCCTTTTGGGCGTGTGTTTACGTCGTCTACGACTCCTAGTCTGCGTCTGTGGATCTCCGTGGGTGCGGTTATGTCGTGTGATCATCCGTCTCACCTGTGGCTCATCTCGTAATCACGTGGGACTTATGTGGTTATGTGCGTTCGCGCAGTGTCCTGTGCTCGTCGTTGTCTATGCATGTTGTGTGCGCTATTGCGCAATACCTGTGCACTTAATAAAAGTGACCGTGAGTGAAGCCCAGAACCCGGCCGAAGAAGGGCAAACGCCCTGGCAAGCGGCATCACCGTGCCTCTTCCTCCTCCCCCCCCGCGCCACGAAGCCACGCCGACGTTCGAGGAGACCCGCGTGTGCCTTCCAGCGCCACAAACAGGAGGGGTGGTTCATTTTATGAGCTGCTCTTCTATTGGCTAAAAACGGAGACCTGAGTAAAAAATGAAATAAAATAATTTTAATAATACACATTTAGAGCAACTTTGAATGCTTTAAACAATATTTTCATTTCAGCCCTTTCTTTGAGATGGTGATCTGTTCCTTTAATGTACATGTATGTTGGGCTTGTGGACAAACAAGGTTAGAAGACTACAGGACACAACAGGATCTTGTGACTTTTACCAGCCAATGAGATTTTGAGTCGTGAGACCTAAACGTTGATGAAGTTTGTTAAGTTTTCAGTTGCTTCTTTTCAAACTGTCTCCTCTGAGGTCTGAGTATTTAACTGCAATGGTGATACCAGTCTGGATACTTACACTTTTTCTCTACAAGACATGTATGTTTCTAAATCGTTCCTCATGTTTATCATTATCTGTATTACCGTAATTTCTGATGTTGAATTAATAACCAATATATATTATTTGCTTTGGATTAAATTTTATCCATATCTTGTCTTTATTGATGTGACTTGGTTTCAATTTGTAGGTCCTGTTCAAACTACAAAACCTGACAAGCAAGAAGTCCTGAATGAAAGTGGAGAAAACATCACGCTGTACTGCAGGTTTAAAGAAATACCCAAGGACGCTTTGTGTGTTTGGATGAAGCAAAGTCTGCAGCAGGAACATCAGCTAGTAGGAATAGTGCATGAAGATAAAGTAGCCATACCTTTTCCTCCATTCAACAACTCCAGATTCATAATGACATGGAAAAACAACAACATCTCTCTGACTATTGTAAATGCAACTAAAGGAGAAGAAGTTGTGTATTTGTGTGGAATGATCAACAAAGACATAGTTCAAAGAAAAATAAATGGAACAACCTTTAGGTTCATGTCTGCTGTATCCACTGTGACAGGTAATTAAATCTTTTCTTCCAAATTTCCTAACATTTAAAAACTGCATTATGAGTAAATTCAAGTTTTTTGTCATTTGCATGAACACACACAGGACATTGATGATTTAAGATGCTTGTGAAGAGGCAAGGCTAGTCCATCTACAACAGTGGGGTCATATTATTATACACAATAACAGTAGAAATTACCAATATACTACACATACGCTGAACTGGTATTGTGGAGGAATCTCAGTTCCTGCTAATTCTTCACTACTGCACTTCTTCAAGCATGCAAGGGAAACCTGTCATGTAAAGTAAATGTTCAAGTGCACAATATTGCACACTGCACATGCGTGACGCAGCCCTGAGTTCCATGACACACGTGGCGTGAGATACACTACCATTCAAAAGTTTGGGGTCATTTTTGAAAGAAAAGCAGTTTTTTTTTTCAATTTAGCTAACATTAAATGCATCAAAAATACACTCTATACATTATTAATGTGGTAAATGACTATTCTAGCTGTAAACGTCTGGTTTTTAATGCAATATCTACATAGATGTATGGAGACCCCTTTCCAACAACCATCACTCCAGTGTTCTAATGGTACATTGTGTTTGCTAACTCTGTAAGGAGGCTATTGGATATTTAGAAAACCCTTGAAAACCCTTGTGCAAGTAGGTTAGCACAGCTGAAAACAGTTTTGCTGATTAGAGAAGCTATAAAACTGACCTTCCTTTGAGCTAGTTGAGAATCTGGAGCATTACAATTGTTGGTTCGATTAAACTCACAAAATGGCCAGAAAAAGACAACTTTCAATTGAAACTCGACAGTCTATTCTTGTTCTGAGAAATGAAGTCTATTCCATGCGAGACATTGCCAAGAAACTGAAGATTTCCTACAGTGGTGTGTACTACTCCCTTCAGAGGAGAGCACAGACAGGCTCTAACCAGAGTAGAAGGAGAAGTGGAAGGCCCCGCTGCACAACTGAGCAAGAAGACAATACATTAGAGTCTCCAGTTTGAGAAATCGACGCCTCACAGGTCCTCAACTGGCAGCTTCATTAAATAGTACCCGCAAAACGCCAGTGTCAACGTCTACAGTGAAGAGGCGACTACGGGATGCTGGCCTTCAGGGCAGAGTGGCAAAGAAAAAGCCATATCTGAGACTGGCTAATAAAAGAAAAAGATTAATATGGGCAAAAGAACAGACATTGGACAGAGGAAGATTGGAAAAAAGTGTTATGGACAGATGAATCAAAGTTTGAGGTGTTTGGATCACACAGACGAACATTTGTGAGACGCAGAACAACTGAAAAGATGCTGGATGAGTGCCTGACACCATCTGTCAAACATGGTGGAGGTAATGTGATGGTCTAGGGTTGCTTTGGTGCTGGTAAAGTGGGAGATTTGTACAAGGTAAAAGGGATTTTGAATATGGAAGGCTATCACTCCATTTTGCAACACCATGCCATACCCTGTGGACAGCGCATGGAGCCAATTTCATCCTGCAACAGGACAATGACCCAAAGCACACCTCCAAATTATGCACAAACTATTTAGAGAAGAAGCAGGCAGCTGGTGTTTTATCGGTAATGGAGTGGCCAGCGCAGTCACCAGATCTCAACCCCATTGAGCTGTTGTGGGAGCAGCTTGACCGTATGGTACGAAAAAAGTGCCCATTAACCCAATCAAACTTGTGGGAGCGGCTTCTGGAAGCATGGGGTGACATTTCTCCAGATTACCTCAGCAAATTAACAGCTAGAATGCCAAAGGTCTGCAATGCTGTAATTGCTGCTAAGGGAGCATTCTTTGACGAAAGCAAAGTTTAAAGTAGAAAATTATTTTTTAAAAAAAACATTATTTCTACATTGTCAATGTATGGACTATATTTCTATTCATTTTGCAACTCATTTGATAAATAGAAGTATGAGATTTCAGGGAAAACACAAAATTGTCTAGGTGACCCCAAACTTTTGAATTGTAGTGTATGTAAGTCAGTCAGTCTAGAAGTCTGTGTGAGTCATGTTAGCGTGTCGTGTGTGTGTTCGATAAACAACGCATTAGAAATATAATGTCGTCCACCTCGTGTTACTTGATGATGTAAACTTCACAAAACCCAGATGAACTAAGAGCTGATGGTGTTTATATTTTATTGACCAGAAAATGTGGAGTTAAACCAAACAAAAGCTGGCAGTGCTGGAGAGAAGAGTGATCACACCACAACAGCCCCTTCAAGCAAGTACCTTTGAGTCTCTTTGTATGAAATAAATACAGTGATTGTCACATACACCTGACCTTCATGGTGCTATATGAAAAGTTTTTTCATAGAAAAACTACCTTTTGGTGAGTGTTGAGGTGAGTGATGAGGTGAGTGTTGAGGTGAGTGAAGAGGTGAGTGGTGAGGTGAGTGAAGAGGTGAGTGGTGAGTGATGAGGTGAGTGATGAGGTGAGTGGTGAGTGATGAGGTGAGTGTTGAGGTGAGTGATGAGGTGAGTGGTGAGGTGAGTGTTGAGGTGAGTGGTGAGGTGAGTGGTGAGGTGAGTGTTGAGATGAGTGATGAGGTGAGTGATGAGGTGAGTGGTGAGTGATGAGGTGAGTGGTGAGGTGAGTGGTGAGGTGAGTGATGAGGTGAGTGGTGAGGTGAGTGATGAGGTGAGTGATGAGGTGAGTGATGAGGTGAGTGATGAGGTGAGTGGTGAGGTGAGTGATGAGGTGAGTGGTGAGGTGAGTGATGAGGTGAGTGATGAGGTGAGTGATGAGGTGAGTGATGAGGTGAGTGGTGAGTGATGAGTGATGAGGTGAGTGGTGAGGTGAGTGGTGAGGTGAGTGTTGAGGTGAGTGTTGAGGTGAGTGATGAGGTGAGTGGTGAGTGATGAGGTGAGTGATGAGGTGAGTGATGAGGTGAGTGGTGAGTGATGAGGTGAGTGGTGAGTGATGAGGTGAGTGATGAGGTGAGTGGTGAGTAGGGCTGGGTATCGATTCAAATTCCAAGAATCGATCCGATTCCGATTCTGAAGATTAAGAATCGATTTATTTCGATTTAATCCGATTTAATCGATTCGATCTGATTCGATCCAATTCGGGGTTTAGTGTTATTAAAAATGTATTTATTTGAGCTGTTTCCTGACTATGTACAGAAGCAACATGTTAAAACTAGTATTATATCAATATTAATCAGCAAATAGTTACTGGTAGTTGGTAGTTACTGATGGCTGGAAGACTGGTGAAAAGGGTAATCATAAATCTACCTTCAAGAAAGGTAATCCAGGACAATAAACAGAGGACATCTTTGAGGTGTCTATATCTGCAACAGTGGACTCCTACTGGGACACTAACCAGTGCATTATTATTATGATTGAAATAATTAGGAAGTCACCCAAAAGCTGTTGCTACCAAATGCATTTTTATTTTAAAAGCGCTCACACTTAATAAACAGAAAGTATAAAATGTAAACGTGTATTTTTCTTTAAAGTAAGAATATAATAACAGAACTGTCACGTTACGGTCCCCGACCCCTCCCTGTTGGGCGTGTGTTAACGTTGTCTGCGTCTACTGGTCTGCGTATCTCCGCGGGTGCGGGTGCGTCTTGTGATAATCCTCACCTGTGGCTCGTCTCGTCATCACGTGGGGTTTGTGTGGTTTGTCCATTTAATGTGCGTTCGCGCAGCGTCCTGTGCTCGTCGTTGTTTGAGTCTCATATGTTCTATGTAAACGTGTTTTATGTGCGCTGTCTGCGCTTCGGTAAATGTAATAAACGTAACGATTTGGAAAGTGCAAAGGATTCTGTCTCGTCCATCGCCTTGCGCCCAACGTTACAAGAGCATTTTTAACTTTTTTAAACTGTAAAAACACTGGGTAAACTGTCAGTGACATGGACTAAATGTAAATAGTCACTGACACTGGATAAACTGTCCTTCTGTTTTTAGATTGCCGATTTGACTATCGTCGTTACCGTCACTGTCCGTCGCCATGTTGTTTTACAGTTAGTTAGACCGAGCACGCCTGCGTGAATTCAGTGACGAGGCGGGGGTAAAAGTTCACTAAAAAATCGATCTTTGGACGTACGAATCGATTATCAGATCATCATATGCGAATCGATTCTGAATCGGAAAATCGATTTTTTTCAACACAGGCCTAGTGGTGAGTGTTGAGGTGAGTGTTGAGGTGAGTGTTGAGGTGAGTGTTGAGTGTTGAGGTGAGTGTTGAGGTGTGTGTTGAGGTGTGTGATGAGGTGTGTGATGAGGTGTGTGATGAGGTGAGTGTTGAGGTGAGCGGTGAGGTGAGCGGTGAGGTGTGTGATGAGTGTTGAGGTGAGTGTTGAGGTGAGTGTTGAGGTGAGTGATGAGGTGAGAGCTGAGGTGAGAGCTGAGGTGAGTGATGAGTGGTGAGGTGAGTGGTGAGGTGAGTGGTGTGGTGAGTGGTGTGGTGAGTGATGAGGTGAGTGATGAGTGATGAGGTGAGTGTTGTGATGAGTGATGAGGTGTGTGGTGAGGTGTGTGGTGAGGTGTGTGGTGAGGTGTGTGATGTGGTGAGTGATGAGGTGAGTGATGAGGTGAGTGATGTGTGATGAGGTGTGTGTTGAGGTGTGTGTTGAGGTGTGTGTTGAGGTGTGTGGTGAGTGTTGAGGTGTGTGTTGAGGTGAGTGGTGAGTGATGAGGTGTGTGGTGAGGTGTGTGTTGAGGTGAGTGGTGAGTGTTGAGGTGAGTGGTGAGTGATGAGGTGAGTGTTGAGGTGTGTGGTGAGGTGTGTGGTGAGGTGAGTGGTGTGGTGAGTGATGAGTGAAGAGGTGAGTGATGAGTGTTGAGGTGAGTGTTGAGGTGAGTGTTGAGGTGAGTGTTGAGGTGAATGGAGTGGTGAGTGTTGAGGTGAGTGATGTGGTGAGTGATGAGTGTTGAGGTGAGTGTTGAGGTGAGTGTTGAGGTGAGTGATGAGGTGAGTGTTGAGGTGAGTGATGAGGTGAGTGATGAGGTGAGTGTTGAGGTGAGTGTTGAGGTGAGTGATGAGGTGAGTGGTGAGGTGAGTGGTGAGGTGAGTGATGAGTGTTGAGGTGAGTGTTGAGGTGAGTGTTGAGGTGAGTGTTGAGGTGAGTGTTGAGGTGAGTGTTGAGGTGAGTGTTGGGTTGAGTGATGAGGTGAGTGATGAGGTGAGTGATGAGGTGATTGATGTGGTGAGTGGTGAGGTGTGTCTTATGATCTTACTGACTGCAGCTTCTCCAGCCAATGAACCTAGAACAGCAAGCGCACACACACACACACACACACACACCCTTTGATATATGTATGATATTTTTCCTAAACTCTCACTCTCTCTCACATCCTGCTGTGCATTTCACCCTCCCTATATAATTCACTGATTTTAATTAGTTGATGTTTGATTAATGGGGCGGCATGGTGGTGTGGTGGTTAGCACTGTCGCCTCACAGCAAGGCGGTCTGGGTTCGATTCTCGGTCTGGGCTGCTCTGTGTGGAGTTTGCATGTTCTCCCTGTGCCTCTGTGGGTTTCCTCCGGGTACTCCGGTTTCCTCCCACAGTCCAAAGACATGCGTGTTAGGTTGATTGATCACTCTAACTTGCCCGTAGGTGTGGGTGTGTGCGTGTGTGTTGGCCATGCGGTGGACTGGCGACCTGCCCATGGTGTACCCTGCCTTCGCCCGCAGATGCTGGGATTGGCTCCAGCCCCCCCGTGACCCCGACTAGTGGGATTAAGCGGTTCAGATAATGGATGGATGAATGGACGGATGATGTTTGATTAATTTGTCTGTAGTATTTACATTTAATACTTTTTCTTTTATTTTGTAAAACACAATTGTAAATAATGTAAGTCTGTTACTTCATCTAGTGCTGCTGGTGATTCTGTGTCTGGCACTGTGTGTGTCTGTAATCTGGAATCTCACTGTATGTTCCTTCAGCTGGACAAGGGAGAGCTGCAATGGTGAGTTAATTCAGCACAACAACATGTGATTTATTACCAGTTGGTCCAACATCTGACATCTGTTTCCTTTTTCACCTCAATCAGACACCATCAAGAAGGGAGAGAGACCACATGACCAGGTATGTCACTACATGTTTCCATCACCTGGATCAGTTTTACAGTTATTTACGACTGCTAACAAGCGTTTCCCAATACTTGAGATACATTTTCAAAACTCTAAACATGGCAACACATTTATCTCATACAAATAGCCAAATAGTTAATATCCTGTTAAATTTTATCCTGAATATCCTGTTCATTTTCTTAGCTAAAGACCAACTCTGCATTTCACAACGCAAACAAGGTTTTCTCTTTATACAGCAACTTTGTTAAAACACAGCAAACCTGGTTCAGTATCCAATAATTTTTTCAAACACTAGCACATATTCTCTATTCGAGATGAACATAGTCAATCACTGCACAACCGTAAAAAAACTAACATTTGATAGCAATACAGAAACAGTATAAAATGTAATATTTATAGATAAATGTATAAATGTAATATATATAGATATGTAACTATCTCCCAGCAAACAGACATTTTACAGTAACATCTGTTGTTTTCTTAGTCAGTTCATTTTTACTGTAATCTGCTTCATTTGGACTTTTTTTCAAATGTACATTTTTGGCAACATACTATCTACACAATGAGTGTTAGGTACTATATGGAATGTAGATTAGACAAAAAAGGAGTCAGTAACAGTTTTGCAGTAAAGGTTATATTTTACTGTATTAGGTACATTACTGTAAATTGTGGCCTAACCCAAAAAATTATTACCATAATTGTAAACATAATTAGCCATGGTCCTATACGTGTAAAAATACACATATGCAAAAAAAAAGCCACACAAGGGGAAAAAAACAGAATACAAAACTGAACAGCCTTGTTATGTGTAATGTAAGTGGTCTTCAGCGGTTGGCCACATGTTTTAATCCACATCACATCTGATGTTGTCCCTTGCCATGCACCTGGGATAGAAAAGCTTGGTAATCTTCAGCTGAAATGTCTCTGCAGCCGGGATCCATTGCATCCAGGAGGGACATTTGGTCATGGGGCAGATGATCAGACACCTTCCACCTACAGACTGAAAAAAGTTCCTTAGTGGGGTGAGGAAAGGCGAGATGGGCGGGAGGAAAAAGGACATCACTCTTGGATGGTCTATAAACCAGTTTGTCTATAAACCAGTTTGTGATGACATGAGAATGACAGAATGCTACATTGTCCCATCACAAATGTCCTCGTGTTTCCTCTCACCTGTTCCCTTTCTGCTTCTGGAACCAGTTGTTGGTAGAGTTCATTCAACATCTAAAGAAGGAGGTCACTGTTATAGGGACCAATCTGGCATTTGTGAAGGACCAAACCAGCACTTGAGATTGCAGAACAAATTGTTATATTTGCTCCTCTCTGACCCGGTGTATTACTATACTTCATTTTATTTAATTGATCTATATGCAGAGGTGGGTAGAGTATTCAACAGTTTTACTCAAGTAAAAGTACTGTTACTTGAACCAAATGTTACTCAAGTAAAAGTAAAAGTATGCATCCAAAAATTTACTTGAGTAAAAGTAAAAAAAGTACTACTACTCAAGTAGTGAGTGTGACGCCGGGGGCGTCGGGACAGAGGCAGCCGGAGACGTGGGTTGGACAGAAGGTGGTTTATTATCCATGGCAACCAGTAACACTCGTAGCGCATACACAGCACGTAATGCACGGTAAAGCTCGTAGCGCATACACTGTAGATGCAAGGTAAAGCTCGTAGCGCATACACTGTAGACGCAAGGTAAAGCTCGTAACGCATACACTGGAGATGCAAGGTAAAGCTCGTAGCGCATACACTGTGGATGCAAGGTGACGCTCGTACACACACGGTAGGGACGTGCTGTCAACCAGAGACGCTTGTGTAGCGGCAATGTGCAGCACTGGACCAGACGACCTGCGGGCTTAAGAAGTGCAAAGTAAACAAGAAACAGGTGCTCAGTATGATGGTGATTGCGACTGTGGGAGTGGCTGCGTGCGCGGGGGTGTGTGCTGGGATCGGCTGCTGGCCGTCGCCGCGGAGCTGGCCGGTCTGGATGTTCCCTGTGGAAGTCGGCGATAAGGGAGGGGCCTACCACTTGAGAGGCCGGTATCCAGGAGCGCTCCTCCGGTCCGTATCCGACCCAGTCCACCAGGTACTGTAAGCCACCTTTTCTGCGCCTCGAGTCCAGTAACCTCTCCACGAGGTACGCGGGTCCGTTCGACAACTGCAGCGGCGAGGGCGGCCGTGACGTCGAGGCCTCCTCCAATGCACCTGCTCTGTATGGCTTGAGAGCGGACACATGAAATGCACGCGACACACGTCTGTCTTCGGGCAGACTGATGCGGTAAGTAACTGGGTTAAGCCGCCTCAAGATGACGTACGGGCCGGCATATCTCTCCCCCAGTTTACCTCTCCTGCCCAGGCGTCCATCTTCGGTGGAGACCAACACCTTATCCCCTACCTGATAAGATGGGGTCTCTCCCCTCCGACGGTCGGCTTTCCGCTTGAATCGCCGAATCGCCTCTCTCAGCCACTGATGGGTGTCCTCCCACACCCGCTCGCTCCTCTTGCACCACTCCTCGACGATGGGCTGGTCTGAGGACGCGGCGTTCCAAGGATAGAGCGGCGGCTGGCGACCGAGCACGCACTCGAACGGTGTCATCCCCGTGCTGGAATGTGTGAGGGAGTTCTGTGCGTACTCGGCCCAGGGCAGAAGGGCGCACCATGTGTCCGCGTGCTCGCTGCAGTACGCGCGCAGGAACTTTCCCACCTCCTGGTTCGCTCGCTCCACCTGTCCGTTAGCCTGCGGATGGTAACCAGAGGTTAGGCTAACCGTGATGTTGAGCTTGGATAGGAACTCCCGCCACACACGCGAGGTGAACTGCGGTCCCCTGTCCGACACGATATCCTCAGGCAGACCGAACTGCCGGAATATGTGCCGAAACAAGAGATCCACAGTCTCCCAAGTGGTGGGCAGGCCCCGCAGGGGAAGGAAGCGAACCATCTTCGAGAACCGGTCTATTACCACCATGATGACCGTGTTCTCCTCGGACGGGGGGAGGTCGGTGACAAAGTCCAAAGAGATGTGCGTCCATGGTTGCTTGGGTGCCGGGAGAGGGAGGAGCTTACCCGCAGGAGGAGTGTGTGGCACCTTGCACCGCGCACACACCGCGCAGGACGCCACCTGCTGCAGTACGTCCCGGTGCAGCCCCGGCCACCAGTAGCGGGCCCCCAACAACTGAGCCGTTTTTGACACCCCTGGGTGCCCCGTCCCCACTGACGTATGAGCCCAGCTGATGAGGACACTATGGTGTGCGGGGGGAACGTACTTACGGTGCGGCGGGCAACCTGGATGCGAGGTTCGCTGCCTCGATCTCCCGATCGATCTGCCACTCCAAAGCTCCCACGACGCACTCAGGCGTAAGCACCGGCTCCTCGCTTGTTGACTCCGTACTGCCAGGAAAGGACCTAGATAGCGCATCCGCACGCTGGTTCTTCTCTCCTGGCCGGTATGTCACCTGGAACTTGAAACGAGAGAAATACAGAGACCACCTGGCTTGACGGGCGTTCATCCGTTTCGTGGTCCTGATATATTCCAGGTTTTTGTGGTCAGTAAGCACGGTGAATGGATGCTTAGCTCCCTCCAGCCAGTGTCTCCACTCACCGAACGCCTTGCGCATGGCCAACAACTCACGGTCTCCCACCCCGTAGTTACGCTCGGCGGCGGTGAGCTTCCTCGAGTAGAAGGCTATGGGACGGAGAGAGCTATGCTTCTTCGGTCGCTGTGACAGCACCGCGCCTACTCCCACGTTTGACGCGTCTACCTCCACTATAAAGGGACGGTTAGGATCCGGTTGGTGCAGAACCGGCGCGTCGACAAACGCTTGCTTCAGCTGGTTGAACGCTCTCGTAGATCTCTCTGTCCAGCGAAGCTTAACTCCTCCCCCTCTCAGCATGTCAGTAAGGGGCTCTGCGATCTGACTATATGCGCGAATGAACCGCCTGTAGAAATTCGCGAAGCCCAGAAATCTCTGCAGCTCGCGCCGTGTGTGAGGCTGCGTCCATTTCACGACCGCCTCCACCTTCCTGTGCTGCATGTGCACGGAGCCTGGCCTAATGGTGTAGCCTAGGAAGTTAATCTCACTGAGATGGAACTCGCACTTCTCGAGCTTGCAATACAACCGATTGCGCAAGAGCGTGCCCAGAACTGCCCGTACATCACGCACATGTTGGTCGTGGGAGGGAGAATAGATCAGGATGTCATTGATATAAGCGACAACGCATCTATTCAGATACTCCCTTAAGACCTCATTAATGAACGCCAGGAAGAACGACGGAGCAGACGCCAAGCCATAAGGCAAGACGCGATACTCGTAGTGCCCCGTAGAGGTACTAAACGCCGTCTTCCATTCATCACCCTCGCGTACGCGAATAAGGTTGTAGGCGCTGCGCAGATCTAGTTTAGTGAAGACTTTAGCCTTCCTTAACTGCTCCAGCGCCGACGGCACTAGAGGCAGCGGGTAGGCAAAGTTCACTAAGAGGGAATTGAGCCCTCGGTAATCTACGCATGGCCTCAGCCCACCGTCTTTCTTCTTTACGAAGAAGACGCTGGCTGAGGCGGGAGAGGTGGAGGGAGTAATATAGCCCTGAGCGAGAGCCTCCTTAACATACTGAGCCATGACCCGCTCCTCTTCCTGAGAAAGTGGATAGACTCGACCGCGCGGTGGCGTAGTACCTGCCTTGAGGGTGATGTGACAGTCCCAGGGTCGGTGAGGTGGTAACTGGGTGGCCTTGGCAGCGCTAAACACCTCCGCTAGATCACGGTACGGAGCGGGAATGACTGGGGTGGAGCTGATGTTAGGGCTCTCAACGCTGGTGGATTGCACGAACACACGGGAGGGAGACCGGGTGCCCTGTAGAGGCGCAACCCACTTCAGCAGCTTACCCGTGGACCAGTCGATAACGGGGTTGTGGAGTTTAAACCAAGGGAGACCTAATGTGATGGAATAGCGTGTGGAAGGGAGTACAAAAAAACTGATCTGTTCCCTTCGGCCCTGAACGTGTATGGTGACTGGTGCAGTGCGGTGAGAAATAAAACCCCCGCCCACAGGTCGCCCGTCCAGTGCATGCACGCGTCTCGGCTCCTCGAGTCTGATCAGGGGCACCCTCAGCTGCTCAGCGACGCTCCTCTGCATCAGGTTCCCCGAGGCTCCCGTATCCACTAATGCAAACACAGATAAGGACATCGCCCCGTAAGACACTGACGCTTCCCACGTTAAGAGATTTCCCATCAGAGCGATACTCACCCTAGCCCGCCCCCTCCTCGGACCAGCGGTACGAGTGAGGGGGGGGCGGCAGCACCCATCTCCATGGGCTCGGCGGGCGTGGTCTCACGGGGCGGTGTGTGCACGGGAGCCTGTGGGGTAGGAGGAAGCGCCGCTCCTCTGCCTCGCTCCTGCAGCAACCTGTCCATGGTTATGGCCAGGTGCACCATCTGATTCAGGTCCTGTCCCTCGGGCCGACAGCTCAGCTCCGCCCCCAGGTCGGGCTTCAACCCCGCCAGGAAGACGTCTGTTTGAGCCGCTTCTCCCCAACCAGTCCTGGCGGCCAGGGTCCGGAACTCCAGAGCGTAGTCTGCGGCGCTTCGGCTTCCCTGCCGTAGCTTTAACAGGCTCTGGCCGCAGACCCTCCCATGGCTGGGGTGGTTGAAGACCACCCGCAGCTCGCGAACGAACTGGTCATAACTGCGGGTACAGGGCTTCTCCGCGCTGATCTGGGCTGCTCCCCAGTCCAGTGCCTTGCCCTGCAACCGGTTTACCATGAAGCCGACTTTCTCCTTCTCCTCCAGGTGAGGCATGCTGGTAAAATAGAGCTGGCACTGGACCAGGAAGCCCTCACAGCGCTCCGGGTCCCCGTTACAGGGCTCGGGTGGAGGAATCGGCGTTCTTGGCGTTGGAGGGCGCGCAGATGCCTGTACCGTCAGAGCCTGGATGCCAGTCGTCAGGGTATACACCACTGAGCGGAGCTCCTGGAGCTCCTGCTGTTGTCTGCCCAGGATGATGCCTTGATGGGCCAACACCTCTATGGCAGAGGCGCCCTCGCCTCCGGCTGCTCGAGACTGCACATTCTGTGACGCCGGGGGCGTCGGGACAGAGGCAGCCAGAGACGTGGGTTGGACAGAAGGTGGTTTATTATCCATGGCAACCAGTAACACTCGTAGCGCATACACAGCACGTAATGCACGGTAAAGCTCGTAGCGCATACACTGTAGATGCAAGGTAAAGCTCGTAGCGCATACACTGTAGACGCAAGGTAAAGCTCGTACACACACGGTAGGGACGTGCTGTCAACCAGAGACGCTCGTGTAGCGGCAATGTGCAGCACTGGACCAGACGACCTGCGGGCTTAAGAAGTGCAAAGTAAACAAGAAACAGGTGCTCAGTATGATGGTGATTGCGACTGTGGGAGTGGCTGCGTGCGCGGGGGTGTGTGCTGGGATCGGCTGCTGGCCGGGTTGCGCGCCCTCTGGTGGCGACCCGGCCCCCTCACCGTGACAGTGAGTAAATGCATGGGTACTGTCTCATGTCAATAAATTACATCATGGGCAATTGAATTACTGGAAACAATGATTTTTAATGATAACAAAAATAATTTATTATAAATAAATATAATATATAAAAATGATTTATTATAAATACTATGTATTTTTGTTTGTTCCTAATTATTAGGCCTGTGTAACTTTAATGTGTTCCACAAAGGCACTAACTGATGAGACTGTCAGCCAATACGTGTAGCTACAAATTGACGCCAACTGAATCAATTTGTAGCAAACTTAATCATCGTATATTGCTAGTGTGTACACTCAGAGTGTGAACTGGTTTTTAGTATTGCACTGTGTTACATTTAATAATTACATCATAGATACGTTATGCCTCAGATATATAGCGTTACACATAATTATACATACGGCAAACTTATTGCATCATGTTTCCTCAAATTTGATGTTGAGTTCTTGTAGGCTGAAATGTCCACACGTTTGGCAGACATAACTGACAGCGCATTATATAACTGTCCTCATTGCTTAATTTGTAAATCAAACGATGCCAGAACGCAAAGAGCGGCATGAGACAAGGGGTGACTGAGGCCAACAATGTCACCGGATCGCACACAAAACGCAACGCTTAGGCACACAAATGTCAAAATAACAAGCTAATTCGTTTATATTAATTACTTTTACATGATTTACGTGTGTTTTATAAGTGTTTTAAGTGCAGAATCGTTTCTTACCTTATTAGTTGTTTAGTATATAGCTTGGGACTCACACTCACACCTGCCACAATAACATCTCCACTGCTGCTGCCTTCATTTGGGACTAAACCAAACTCACACCTGCCCCAATAACATCTCCACTGTGCTGCCTTCATTTGGGACTCAACCACACTCACACCTGCCCCAATAACATCTCCACTGTGCTGATTCATTTGGGACTCAACCACACTCACACCAGCCCCAATAACATCTCCACTGTGCTGCCTTCATTTGGGACTCAACCACACTCACACCTGCCCCAATAACATCTCCACTGTGCTGATTCATTTGGGACTCAACCACACTCACACCTGCCCCAATAACATCTCCACTGTGCTGATTCATTTGGGACTCAACCACACTCACACCTGCCCCAATAACATCTCCACTGCTGCTGCCTTCATTTGGGACTCAACCACACTCACACCTGCCCCAATAACATCTCCACTGTGCTGATTCATTTGGGACTCAACCACACTCACACCTGCCCCAATAACATCTCCAATGCTGCTGCCTTCATTTGGGACTCGACCACACTCACACCTGCCCCAATAATATCTCCACTGTGTGCTGCCTTCATTTGGGACTCAACTACACTCACACCTGCCCCAATAACATCTCCACTGTGCTGTCTTCATTTGGGACTCAACCACATTCACACCTGCCCCAATAACATCTCCACTGTGCTGATTCATTTGGGACTCAACCCCACTCACACCTGCCCCAATAACATCTCCACTGTGCTGCCTTCATTTGGGACTCAACCACACTCACACCTGCCCCAATAACATTTCCACTGTGCTGATTCATTTGGGACTCAACCACACTCACACCTGCCCCAATAACATCTCCACTGTGCTGATTCATTTGGGACTCAACCACACTCACACCTGCCCCAATAACATCTCCACTGTGCTGCCTTCATTTGGGACTCAACCACACTCACACCTGCCCCAATAACATCTCCACTGTGCTGCCTTCATTTGGGACTCAACCACACTCTCACCTGCCCCAATAACATCTCCACTGTGCTGATTCATTTGGGACTCAACCACACTCACACCTGCCCCAATAAGATCTCCACTGCTGCTGCCTTCATTTGGGACTCAACCACACTCACACCTGCCCCAATAACATGTCCAATGCTGCTGCCTTCATTTGGGACTCGACCACACTCACACCTGCCCCAATAACATCTCCACTGTGTGCTGCCTTCATTTGGGACTCAACCACACTCACACCTGCCCCAATAACATCTCCACTGTGCTGCCTTCATTTGGGACTCAACCACATTCACACCTGCCCCAATAACATCTCCACTGTGCTGATTCATTTGGGACTCAACCCCACTCACACCTGCCCCAGTAACATCTCCACTGTGCTGTCTTCATTTGGGACTCAACCACACTCACACCTGCCCCAGTAACATCTCCACTGTGCTGATTCATTTGGGACTCAACCACACTCACACCTGCCCCAATAACATCTCCACTGTGCTGCCTTCATTTGGGACTCAACCACACTCACACCTGCCCCAGTAACATCTCCTCTGCCGCTGCCTTCATTTGCTTCAAGTCTCGGTTGTTTAGTAGTACAATCAGATGCTTTTTTTGTAAAAAAAGAAAGCAAGTTTGACTGTCTTTTTGACATATTGATCGCTGTTATTTTGACAAATTGGCGCCTTTGTCTGATATCTACGTAACACAAAATATTTCCCATCAACCATTTCTATTTTTTATTGTAAAATGCAATAAATAATTATATATTTTTTATTAATGACCCACATAAACCGTAAAACTGATTTGCAATTTATTTGTGTTTTATTATATTTTTGTGTATAATAATAAAAATGCCCATAACTTTGGACTAGGGCCGTGTGAGGGGTGGGCAGATGCTTTATGGGGAGACGCGGAAAGGCATCGCTAAAAGGGAGAGCTCTTAAGTGATTTAGGAAGCCTGAATGTGGATCTTGTATATAAAAAATGTCTTTTATAGAATTATTTGTTCAATTAATTGGTTCAAGGCAGATTTCTTCATAACTTATAATTAGTAGGCCTGAAAGTTACCGGATCGAGGCAGAGAGTTCCCGGAACGCATCCTTCAAAATGAAAGAGTACCCTGTTCCAGCAGGATCCGGCTCAAATTAAGCCCTGACTGTCCTTTTTACACGTTTGTAATGTAAACATTGGCTGTATGAGGTCAGGGATGCTCGGTAGGTTTATTTTTTAATTATTTATTTATTTATTTTTTTTTTACATCATTCATTTACAAACAAAAACAAGGCACAAATGGTAATACAAGGAATCAGCATAAAACAAGTTGAGTAGCATGTGTACAAAAAAGTAAATAATAAATTAATAACTCGGGAGGTTTTTCTGTCACTTTCTTGCTACGGTGGAGAAAGTTTGCGTATGTGATCACGTGACTGACCGGCTTCATTTCATTGGTTACTCATACTCGGGTGACGAGACGTTGGTCAGTCTTCTCACTGAAAAGACGAATTATTTACGAAACGAAAGTAACGGTAGCGCGCGGCGAACGTAAGTTGTTGAGCGGTGGTGTCGAACGTTACCGGGGCGGTGTAAAATGGACACAAATCAAGTATTATATCGCGATCTATCGATCGCCGGTGGTTGGCGACAGAGCGAACTAGTAACTCATTGAATCATAGATGTGGATCAGAGGTAAATAAACTAGATTTTTAATCGGCGTGAGAAATCGGATGTGTGGCGTGAGAGCGTGTGAAGACGGTCAAATGCGTGTGTCTCACGCTCAATGCGTGAGAGTTGGCAACCCTGATGTAACGCGTTCCTACCCACCTCTGTCTATATGTGCAAAAAATATGTATTACAGTAATAGCTTTTCAGCTGCCTTTGTTTTTGGAGAACTTTGCATTTTATACAATATTTAAGGTTTTGAACCTCATTTTTGACATGCTGTGTGCAAGCAATTGTAAATAAGACAAAAATGATCCAGAATTTAGTTACTTGATAACCTTGTGTGTATAGAACATGTAAACATTATAGAAACATGTAAAATGACTACATTTTGTGCCAAAACAACAAGAATTGTATTAATTGTATAGCCACTGAAAACTGATGTTGTGTTTATTGTGTTTAGAGTTTTGAAAATGTGACTACAGATTGGACATTTACGACGCATTTTAGCAGTCGTAAAAAACTGTAATTGAACCAAATTCACCCAGTTGATGTTGTACTTGTTTTTATACCAGTGGGGCTCCAACATAACTCCCCTTGTTTGCTTGTAAAGGATCCTGGTACTAAGCAGCTCTGTTATGCTGCATTACAGAACTCTGAGGACCAGATGCAGAAGATATGGAGTCAAGGAGATGAGTTCACCCATGTGATGCTCTGGCCTGTCTGAGTACAGACTAGTTTAGTACTCAGTTCAGCACATAATGTAAAATAGTTCTTATCGAGTTCATGAAATGTAAATTGTGATTATAATATTAGGACTTTATCATACTCGTATATCTTGTTAGGACTTTATCATTCTCCACTGTGCTGTAGGACTGTAGGACCATTTTACTGTATACCCCACATGCTGGTATGTGTATACCTTTATGAACAAATAAGTTATTGTGTTTTGCACACAAGCCTTTTACAAATAATCTAAAAGAAACTCAAATTCTATGATATACATATTAACAAAAAAATAAATAAATCTAATGAAAAATATGGAATGTATCATCACACCCCCCCCCATATAATAAAGCAGAAAACAAAAAACAAATGTGGGCACACTGTTAAAAAACAAAAAACAGCCAATTCGGTTTAATGATAAATAAATAATATGTGATTCTCTACAATATTATTCACATAACCACAGTGTCCTGACATGTACCAACCTGTCTGACAAACTCCTACAAAATCAGAAGGCAGACGCTTGTGCTGAGCAGAGGGAGGTTTATTAATGGCATAATCAGAGTCGGGGTCATGGTCCAGCTTCATATAATAATAATAATAAACATTATTTGTATAGCACCTTTCATACGTATACATGCAACTCAAAGTGCTTTACAGAATAAATTTTAAAAAGAAACATTAAAAGGAAGCAAGGATAAAAATACAAAGGAAAATATTAAGAAATTAAAGATAAAAAGGAAACAAAACAATAAAATAATGTAATAAAGTAAATAAAGATGGAACAGATTTAGGGTTGCTTAACTAAAACTAAAAGCAGATCTAAACAAGAAGGTTTTGAGACTCTTCCTAGCTGTACAGGGATGAAATTCCTCTGAGCTCTTCAGGAAGAGAGTTCCAGAGCTTTGGGCCATAGTGGCTAAAAACACCCTTGCCAATCTTTAATCGGCTTTTAGGAATCACCAGTAGATTACTGTTTGAAGACCTGAGAGACCTGACTGGAACATATCTAACCATCATTTCACTGAGGTAAAGAGGAGCAAGACCTTGAAGACATCTAAAAACCATAACTAGAAACTTAAAATCTATTCTATAGCTGACAGGTAACTAGTGCAGTGAGTGGAGTGCAGGTGTAATATGATCTCTCTTTCTCCTGCAGGTCAGAACCCTTGCAGCAGCATTCTGAACTCTCTGTAGGTGCGAAATAGAGCTCTTTGGAAGAGCAGATAGAACAGCGTTACAATAATCTCGCCTTGATGTGATAAATGCATGGACAAGTTTTTCACTGTCAGCAGGAGAGAGCATATCTCGGACCTTAGCGATGTTTCGGAGGTGAAAATAAGCTGTCTTGCACGTAGTCATGATGTGTGATTTGAAGTTGAGCTCATTATCAAAGGTGACGCCCAGATTCTTAACACATTGTCTGGCATTCAGATTCATTTGATGTAAATAAGTCTGGACATCATTCCTTTGTGAATCACTGCCAAGAACAAGAACCTTTGTCTTCTCTTTATTTAATTGCAGAAAATTGTCAGACATCCATGTCTGTATAACATTTATGAAGTCGAACAGTGAGCAAATTGATTTTAGGGCTTTAGGTTCTAGAGAAATGTAAAGTTGAGTGTCATCTGCATATTGATGATAACTAATACCATGTTTATTAATGGTATGTGGTAACGGAAGCATATATAGGTTGAATAGTAACGGCCCAAGAATTGATTCTTGGGGGACGCCACAAGTTATTTTTTGACGTGTGGAGGAAGAGGTACCTAATGCTACATAGTAATCATGCCCAGTTAGATATGATCTAAACCAGTCTAAGACTAATCCACTAAGGCCTACCCAGCTCTGTAATCGATCAAGAAGTATTCCATGATCAACTGTGTCAAAAGCAGCGCTTAAATCTAGCAGAAAAAGGACTAAGAGTTTGCCTGCATCCTTATTCAATCTCAAGTCATTTACTACCTTAACTAGGGCTGTTTCAGTGCTGTGGAGAGCTATGAAACCAGACTGAAAAGTGTCATTTATTTGATTTACTTTGACATAGTCATTCAACTGGATTGACACAAATTTTTCAATGATTTTGCTAAGAAAGGAAAGGTTGGATATAGGTTGATAATTATTGAGAATTGTGGGATCAAGATTTCTGTTCTTTAATAGTGGTTTTCAGTTTTAAAAATGTTAGGGAATTCTTCCAACCAACATGGATATCCATTATAAAACAGACAAAAGGAAAACCAGGCAGATCACACAGAATGTATACAGGAAATTTCATGAACAGGCAGACAATAGACATGAGGCATAACATTAATGACCTACATAACCAGATAGAGAATAAACAATGTCACAGAGTCCAAAAACAAACAATACAATATAATAACAAGCAACAAAATAGACTTTAAACACATTGTTTAAATACACAGAAAATCAAGGATACTAAACCAGGGATACATGAAATCACTTTCAAGGGGCGGGGTTACAATGTACCAGGTGGGGAAAACCAGAATGAAAACAGAAGCACACGGAACATGACTTTAAAGACAGATGGCAGAGCCAGACGTGACCCTGACTGGACTAAATACGTTCTCCACCTGCTCAGTGAGAGAAAAACTGTCAGTCTGTCTATGACCCCCACAAACACAAGCAAATGTTCACACACCAACTTGTGTTTACATTTCATTTATATGTGGATTACCTTGAGACTTGTGTCTCACATACTCTACACTTCACTAAGATAAAACAAATCTATTTAAACCAGCTTCTACATTCATGAACATGTGAAAGAAATTCTCTGCCTTTCAGAGAAAGATAAACAATGTTTTAACTACACCATAACTAAGGAATGTGAGTGTTACTTTTAAACATGACTGGGGCCTGATTTCCTGTTGGTTATTCTTGCTTTATAGAAACAGAAGTGCAGATAATGATCTGTCACTGAAACAGAAGTGGGTGGTGGTTTGAGGGAGGAGGTGATGAGACTGTTGCTGGTTCGGTTATTTTTTACCAGAGGTGCTCAACTCAAACCACAGACATCTACAATCTTGTTCAGATTCTCATAGTGCTGCCATGAACTTGCCACACGTATTGTCAGTATAATAAAAAATAGTTTATGTAACTGTATGTGTTTTTGTCACTTATTTAGTCTGCCATGTTTGTAAACTGCTCTTTGTATCACACAGGAACACAAAATGTATTAATATTACTGACATACATCACACAGGGTAAAGCTGTACAAAACAGTGAAAAACGTGCAAATTATTAAAGTAGAAACAGCAAAGTGTAAATTAAACTGTATCCTGTGCTCCTCCCTCTAAATGGTCTGGTGTGTGTAGTGTAGATATTACATTATGAGGACACTCACACTCTCCTCCTGATAAATGTGTTTAACTCGTGTGCTGCAGTCTAACACACGTGGGACATTCATCAGTTTCTCAGAGCTGACACTGAATCTTATTGGCCAGGACATCCAGAATTAAACCAATCACAGCCTGACAGTGCAGGAGTAGTGTTATTCTGTAAGGTCATCATACTGTACTGTACTTGAGTAGCTTATAATCAAAGTTCTTTTTTACTTTTACTCAAGTAAATTTTTGGATGCATACTTTTACTTGAGTAAAATTGTTGAATACTCTACCTACCTCTGTTATGGACCTTGCTTTGTGCAAGTCCACAGACACAGTTTCCACAGTCATGTTGGAAGAGGAAGGGACCAGCTCCAAACTGTTCCCACAATGTTGGGAGCATGGAATTGTCCAAAATGTCTTGGTATGCTGAAGCATTCGGAGTTCCTTTCACTGGAACTAAGGGGCCAAGCCCAGCTCCTGAAAAACAACCCCACACCATAATCCCCCTACAACAAACTTTACACTTGACACAATGCAGTCAGACAAGTACTGTTCACCTGGCAACCACCAAACCCTCCACTGCTCTAGAGTCCAGGGGTGGTTTTACACCACTGCATCCGACACTTTTCATTGCACTTGGTGATGTATGGCTTGGATGCAGCTGCTCAACCATGTAAACCCATTCCATGAAGCTCTCTGTGCACTGTTGTTGAGCTAATCTGAAGGCCACATGAAGTTTGGATGTCTGTAGTGATTCACTCTTCACACTATGTGCTTCAGCATCCATTGACTGTGGAATATTTAGGAGTGAGGAAATTTCACAACTGGATTTGTTGCACAGGTGGCATCATATCACAGTTCCACACTGGAATTCACTGAGCTCCTGAGAGCGACCCATTCTTTCACTAATATTTGTTAAAACATGCGTATGGGGCTTAATTTTATACACCTGTGGCCATGGAAGTGATTGGAACACCTGATTCTGATAATTTGGATGGGTGAGAGAATACTTCTGGCCATATAGTGTAGATAAACTAAAGCGCTTCATAAGGAATATGAAAAGTCCTCACTACCTTTTCCTTCCAGCAGGAGGCAGCAACTCCCCCAACTTCTGTGTCAACTCACTTGGCTTGGTTAACTTTCTCTGTAGAGAGATAAAAATGTCGCCATGTAACTCATTGCTGTATGTATTGTCCATACAAATACATATTTCTTGAGTAAAGATGAAATAAACAGCCTATGAAATCACATACATCAGAGGAATAAAATCACCTAATCAAACTATAGGCCTACTGTTACGACCCCTTGGACTGGAGTAGGTGCTGTTGTGTGCTTGTGTTGTGTTGTATAGGTGTATGATACAGATGTGCCTCCACCTGGTTGGCCCAGAGTCACGTCGTCACCGGATTGGCTGCCTCATTCCAGCGCTTCGTTGGACCGCCTATAAAGACAACACACCCGACCAGGAAAAGGGGAGAGCGTTTTCTCCATTGTTGGACACAACAGAGTTTTGACATTTGTGTGTATTTGCTCATTTTTGAAATGTTGGTTTGGTTGTGAGATTCATGTGTGCTTGCTCCGAAATATTGATTTAGATCAGTGGCGGCAGGTCAATATGGGGCGCTGGGGCGCCGCCCCCTTAATATTGTTCCGATATTAAAATGAGTTCATTATAAACTGTGATAGTGAAGAAATTATTTAGTCACACTGTGTGTCTAATAGCCATGTTAGAATTTATTAAAAGAGTAAACACATAATTGTATTTAATTGCTTACATTGTGCACACTTCCTGTGTGTACGGAAGAGGATTAGGGCCACTATAAAAAAAAAAATATATGGGACATTGGAAAAAAAAGGGCAGCCAGAATTCTGAGATTAAAGTCAGAATTCTGACTTTATTCTCAGAATTCTGACTTTAATCTCACAATTCTGACTTTAATCTCAGAATTCTGACTTTAATCTCACAATTCTGACTTTATTCTCAGAATTGTGACTTTTTTCTCGGAATTGTGGGTACTTGGAAGTCATCAGCTTAATGACAGAGACATATGCAGTTGGTGAACAAACCCGTGGACGGAAATGTCCGATTTAAACGAGTTTCTCCGTGGGCGAGGAGTGCCAGAAGACAGCATTTCCATTATGGAAGAGCAGAAGGTGAGTAACAAAGACAGTTTGTCGGCTGGCACTTTTTTCTCAGCAAGTTACCGTTACTTGTTAGCATGTTTGTTAGCTTATAATGTTAGCCAAATAGGCAACGTCTCACATTACATCAAAGTTGGTCAATTGACGGGTTTTTGAGTATTATTGTACTTCTTTTCAGTTTGAACTGAGTACGTTTACTACGGCAATTAAGCAGCACGTTATGAGCGCTAGCCACCTGCTAATATCAGTTTAAGACTGTTCAAGACTGAAATCACAATTTATACTAGGGTTGCCACCTGTCCCGGTTTTCCCGGGACTGTCCCGGTTTTCCCGGGACTGTCTCGGATTTCCCGGTTTATCTCGGTTTTCCTTCTTTTTAATATTCAGTCCCGGCAAAAAAAAATTATTTAATGGCTCGATTTTCACTAGGTTAGTTCCAACGACTATTTAGACTGTTTCTGCACACTTTAAATCTGTCTTTTTTTCTCGCTGTGTCCATTTTACACCCCCGGTAACAACTTACGTTCGCCAGTGTAGTGTAGTGCCTGTACATTTACATTTTAATGGTCCAATGAAGGTACTTTAAAAACCAGGACATTTCCTCATTTAAAAAACAAAAAAAAATAATCCGGGACAGGACGTGAAATACGGACATGTCCCAGGAAATACGGACGTTTGGTCACCCTACTTAAAGGTCATACTGTAGCTCCCTTATCCCATTATTGTATTTGTCCCAGAATACATGGTTTTCCTGTTAATTGGAGACACTGGCTGTGTTCGAAATAGCCTACTACATACTGGATACTGCATACTGCACTCAGTATATACTGGATACTGCATACTGGTCCTCGTAGTAGTATGCAGTACAGTTTCCAGTATGCGACAAAAGCAAAGCATACTACGGGGTCATGTGAGCGTAGCGTTGCATGATGGGATGCAATACACCACAAAGATAGCTCTGTTCGCGTACTAATATTTTGCGGAAGTAGTATGTCATCCGGGGATGTTTCGCGTACTGGAAAAATTATTTTTATTCGCATACTGCATACTGGATACTGATCTGGGGCCCAAGCAGTACGCCACTATGTAGTAGGCTATTTCGAACACAGCAACTGACACAGCTTGAGGTGACTGTTTGTTGTTATTTGGTGCTGTATAAATAAAATGTAATTTAATTGTTTTGCAACGTGAACTTTGAAGAAACTTATTTTCTTTCTTCTTCTCTGCAGATTGACAGTGCTGTCATAGCACTGATGGATGACGCAGCTCTTGCAAATTACATCCCTTCCTATGGAGACCGCATTGCCATCTTCAATTTCTGCAAAAGCAAGCAACCACTCTCACAAAGAAAACAAGGACTTTTACAAAAACTTCGTGAAAAAATGCAAAACAGAAAGGAAGGTCCCAAGGAGAACACTTCACATGCAGACACACGAACAAGACAGACAAAGAAGCAAAAGACATCAAGAAATGTTGAAATAGGATGGATCCATCATGATGGAAAAATAACCAAACAGGTGAGGGCAAAGCAGGGAGGTGGCACCAGAAAAATTCAAATGGCCACTGATGCAGGATTGAAGGATATTCTTCAGCAAGGAAAGAATTTTTTTCCCTGATGGAGTGTCTCCTAAAGGATGTGAAACTGATTTTGAGTTTGAGGTCTGGGACTTTAAACAGAACCACCTCACTGATGACACTTGCCAGTCTATTGGTGATATGTATGAAGCAGCAAGGCTGACAATGTTACGCTTCTACATTGCAACAAAGCCAAAATATCTTGAAGAAGAGGCCAGTGAGACATCTGAAGTGATGTTTGTCTCTGCAAGCAGTGGCAGTGAAATTAATCCAACAGAAGTGGCAGAAGTCTTAGGTAATTTTCATGGAGACGACCATCCTTTAGAAATTTCAGATGATTCAGAGATAACCTTTGGTCCCACTTTTGATGCTGAAGAAGGTACAGATGACACATTAATCTATGAAGGTTTTCTTGTACCCCTCAGTCCAGCTAATCCAGAGGATGTAATAACAATCATTGTACATCATGCTAACATTTTACATGACATGATTACTGCTTTCTGTGATGCAGAGATTTTGACCAAAACACTGAATGTGAAACGCATACTTCCAGACAATACAGAAGAAGCAGGTAGAGGATCAGGGGTACTGAGAGATGTACTCAGCTGCTTCTGGCAAGAATTCTATGAGCGATGCACCCTTGGTGCAACAGTTAAAGTGCCATTCATTCGCCATGATTTTTCTGCTGAAAAATGGAAGGCAACTGGCAGAATACTTCTGAAAGGTTACCAAGACTGTCAGTATTTTCCAACCAAACTTGCTATCCCTTTTCTTGAACAAGTGCTTTTCAACTGTGTTTACAGTGATCTTAAAGTGCATTTTCTGCAGTTTGTGAGCAGCCAAGAATGTGAAGTTTTGGTGCAAGCAGTAAGTGATTTCACTGCAGTTGACATGGATGATCTTGTGGAAGTTCTTGACAATTATGGCTGTAGGAAAAGAATCACCGCTGAGACTCTTCCAACAATCCTTGATGAAATAGCACATAAGGAGCTTGTCCAAAAACCAATGTTTGTTATTGACTGTTGGAGGGAAATCACCCATCACCACCTTGCCCTCACTCCAGAGACATTGACAAAGTTGTTCTCGGACCTGCAGCCAACTTCAAAAAAAGTCTGCCAACTTCTGAAATTTTCTGTTGATTTGACACCAAAGCAAAAGGAAGTGGTAAATCATCTGAAACGATTCATCAGAGAGTTGGATGACATTAAACTTCAGAAATTTCTGCGATTCTGCACCGGATCAGATCTTGTAGTGACAGACAGTATTTATGTGGAGTTTCAAGCTATGACAGAGTTTACAAGAAGACCAGTTGCACACACGTGTGGGAAGATTCTGCAAATAGCTGACAGCTATGAAAACTTCCCAGATTTCCGTTCTGAATTTAATGCAGTTCTGGAAAGCAATGTCTGGGTAATGGACATTGTATAGACTCTCACAGGAACAGCAATTCACTATGTTTGAACTATTTATGCAGACTAGAGCAGAACTGCAAAGGATAAGAATACATATTTGAGCTCTATACAAAACACTCCTTCTTGTTCTTTTATAATTAGAAAGAAGTTACCATATTTGTGTCAGAAGCCCAGTTTTGGCTACAAATCTTCCAGTCTCTTTTATTATCCAGTTTCACAATAAACTAGTACAGTCACAAAACAAAATGAACTGGCACACTGTCCGTTACCATAGCTAAAGCTATTTTCACCTAATCCAAGTTCTCTAGTTGCATAACAGAAACCTTGAGCAACAACAAAAATTGTGCTCATTAGAGATGTATGCAATATAAAGAAAATGTTCTTTCATATTTTCTTTAATGCACCCAGTGAAAGATTTTTTTTGTTAAGTTGTGTGAAAGTTTACATCACATTTATCTATTTTGCGCAAAGCCAAATACTTTTGTAAGGACTAAGACAAATTTATCCTGATGTTCTATTGTAAGTATTATAGGCAGTTAGACACTGTTTTGCTAGTTGCAGGAATGTGCATAATTTTGCACATTTGCATTAGTCATGCTTGCGATATTTTGCTTTATATGCCCTTGTTAGTTTAAAAGATCAAAGGTTGGTATTTGCTGTTGGATGCTCAAGTACCACATAAGCACACATTTGTGAACGCACATGTTTTTAGAATATATTCATGCATTTCCACTGTTTTCTTAAATGGTGTGTTGTTTCTAAACATTCATCCAAGAAAATGTTGCAAGCTGCAAAATAAATAAGAGTTTTGAAGACATTTACTGATTGTCATTGCACAGACACTATACAGTGCAGTGTCCAAGGGCTGTGATTATTCTTTCATTCTTATGCCATCATTCTTACGTCATTCTTATACAAAATTTCCATGTTCTCTAGTATTAGTTTCAAGACTAAAAAGAATGTCCTTGTTACCTATGGAAATATTGGGCATTTTTATTGTATGCATGTTCCAATTTCCAATAAAATGTTACTTTTACCACTACATTTATATTGTAGTTCTGAGTCTTTTGATAAAGTTCAGTATCCATTTGAACCATATCCATAACCTGACCTTGAGCCTTCACTGCTTATGTCTTACATGTAGCATTGCTTGAAGAAGTTGATTATTTTCCAAAGTTATATACCAAATTAAAGGGTATGTTAGTAGATTATTTTCTAAAGTTATATACCAAATTAAAGGGTATGTTAGTAGATTATTTTCTAAAGTTATATACCAAATTAAAGGGTATGTTAGTAGATTATTTTCTAAAGTTATATACCAGATTAAAGGGTATGTTGGTAGATTATTTTCTAAAGTTATATACCAAATTAAAGGGGATGTTGGTGACCGTTGCAGCCACTGTTCTGTCAAATTGGTGCTGGTATACCGTGAATAAAAATTAACCTTTCGGCTGTATGTCTTATAATTACACGACGTAACAAAACAACAATAACAGCAACACAACACAATAGGGTACTTGCTTGTCTCTCCAGACCCATACTCAGCCTTTTAAGTGTCACCTCCTTTTCCGCATCTATTTGCAAAGCCCGCAGTCGTAACGACTCTGCCTCGCGTTCCTGTATCTTGATCTCCAACTCCAACTCTTTCAATTTTATCTCCATACGTGGATCAAACATGGGAGAACTCCTAGGTCCCATCCTAGGACTAACCACAGCTTCTGATTCAGCTCCAGCTGGGTCTGTGCTCTGGGCCAAACCAAGTGCAATACCTGGAACTTCCTCAGCCACAGGCAGCACACCACGTTCTACTAGAGATGACTCTAGCAGCTTCCTAATGTCCCTCATAGTAGCAGAGCGAGGTATAACCACATCAAAAAAATCAGCTACAGACAACAGATCAACCTTATGACAACGATCTAACAGCTCATATGATGGGCTAAGAACAAACACAGACAGGTCAAATGAAGCCATTATGGAACCCTCAACAATGCAACAATGTGCACACAGCACAACACGCCCACCCACAAAAATGCCTAAGCCAGAACCAAAGGCAATGCCAGCAGAAAAAAAAAATACACAAAGCAAAAAAGAGGGGAAGAGACAGAAAGAAACAGGGAAGGACGAGCCCCCAATTCTGTTACGACCTATCTAGGCTCTAGGCCGTAACAGGGGTGTGAAGGGGTGGAATATGGATGACAGTGATTCAAGAAAATGTAAAGTATTGGTGTATTTACAAGTATTCACAAACAGAATATATATACAGGACAAAGTGCACACAGGTACAAACGTCAGAAGTGACCCAGGCCAAAACAACTAACAAAAACCATACTAGAAAGAAACAGACATAACTACACTAACAGGGTGAAACAAAAGACAACACTACTCTGACTCCCTATGTCCAAAACAGATACAAACCCACAACCCAAACAAAATGGCAGCCACTTCCTACTCACCGTGTGCACACACAAACCACCAATATACATATATCTATACACAACTCTATATAGTTATAGTAAAGGAGCACGCAAATCCAAATCCAAATCCAAATCAAAAGGTCATACACAGTATAGCAATATCTCAAAGTTCTCAATCTCTACGAGGTCGGCAAGGCTGAATCGCAACGGGGATCCTCTCATTTCCTCCTTATATATCAGGAAGCCGAGGGCGGAGACTTCATGTTCCCAGGGACATCAGGGATTCCTGGAGTGGAACACGGACTGGACAAACCTGTAACAAAATGCTTCACGCGAACACATAAAAAGACAGGGTCATAACATAATACATGGCAACAGTTATTAAATCATATGATCAAGACAAACCAACATTTTATTTAAATTTGCACATGTAAATAGTGGATGTGTGCCATTTCTTAAATACTGTGGAGTATTTCTTCTCTTAACCTGATATACAGGTCAGCTGCAGCAAGTGGGTCTACTGGGGCTTCCCATTCATTTTCTACCATAAGTAGACAACAAAGTTCAAAGACAGTTTCATCACAGGGAAATCGACCTTTTGGAGTGCACTCTTCCATACAAACAGTGAGCTCCTCCAGGTGAATCGGTTTCAGTCTGTCCTCAGCATTGTGCAGCTCTGGGAATGAGAACATCATGACTGGCCGGCCCGGTGCAGCACCACCACTTGATCTTGGTCGAATTTTGTGCGAGTTCCATGTGTTTACGACATCATCAAGTTCATCCTACAAAGAAAGTAGCGCAGAATATAAGAATAAAACAAACTGTGTACCAATAACTCTTGCCAAAGTTAAGGCTTATGAAGTCATCAATAGACAGCAAGAATTTTCATTCAAATGACCTCTAATCAATCTAAAAACAAGCAGTAACTACAAAGTAGCACTTTCACCAGTCAGCAATCACCAATAAGTGTAACAATTTATTCTGGGTGTTCAGTAATTCCACAAACTATTTTCATGATAACTTCACAAATTCAGAACACTGCTTTCTGCCAAAAACGAGGGCTGTACATTTTCAGGGAACCAGATTCCCCAGCAATTTAAACCATGTGGGAAAAAAACAAATTTGCTCCATGCACCTGTACTGAGAAAGTTGCAGTTAGTCTAATTGGTATTTATCCATTTTGCTTCTACTTATCCTTTTAAATAAAAAAAAAAAGATTTTCCATGTCAAAGAAAGATTTTATAATTACTAATAACACTACTATATTGATTTACAATATACAATGTCTACAACTGAGACATTACAGAGGATGAGGAAGCTTTTACCTGAACAAGATTAAGAAAGCAGAACTGGATAAGACTTTTGTCCAAAAAGTCTCCTGTGAAGTGACCATCATCCTGAAACGTTTTAAATAAGTTCATCCAGAACTGTGCACTCTGTTTGCGGAGGGTAGCCCACCATCCTTCAATACGCTGGTTGGCTGTACTTGTTCCATATAAGAAACTTCTCTGCCCTGCAAAACGGCCTGTGTGATTTCTACGCAAAAACATTTGCATTTGTTCTACACAACCATTTTCTGTGCCCCTGTCAGCACGTACTCTCTCTGGACATCCATTCATGCATGAAACTGTTTTCAAAAAGTAACTTGCAACCAATTTAGGGTCACTGTTTGTGGTATAGGCCTCCAGCCATAAAAGATAGCGGCTAAAACCATCTATGCAACCATTGATGGCAATGCCATAGGGTTTTAATTTGTCATAGCCATCCATGTGCCAAAGTGCATTTGGTCCTCTGCAGCTGTACTGACGTCTTCTCAAGCGTCGAGCTCGTCTTAATTCCACACCTTGTGGATCAACCAATTTGATAATGCGTCTTATGGTATCTTGTGACACAACAAATCCACGTTGAACTGCACGAAGATGTAGCCAACGATAACCTTGCATCTGGCCACTGGTCATGATCTCTTGTTGAACAAAGGCCAGTACTTCTTGCAGGTCTGTCTGATTCTTTCTTCTGAAGATCCCTAGTCTTTTACAAATTCTCTTTAGGGTACGAATACTTATAAGTATCTGATTATTATGAGCTAAAATTGCAAGTATTTCTTTGTTACTGAAAGACAGTCTGAAGTACAATCGAATTAAGTCATCTAACTCTGACATTGTAGGCACCGTTTCTGTCACTCCAGGGTCCAGCCTTTCACAAAAGTCCTTGTTTTCTTTGTGAGAGTGGTTGCTTGCTTTTGCAGAAATTGAATATGGCAATGCGGTCTCCATAGGAAGGGATGTAATTTGCAAGAGCTGCGTCATCCATCAGTGCTATGACAGCACTGTCAATCTGCAGAGAAGAAGAAAGAAAATAAGTTTCTTCAAAGTTCACGTTGCAAAACAATTAAATTACATTTTATTTATACAGCACCAAATAACAACAAACAGTCACCTCAAGCTGTGTCAGTTTCTGTGTTCGAAATAGCCTACTACATAGTGGCGTACTGCTTGGGCCCCAGATCAGTATCCAGTATGCAGTATGCGAATAAAAATAATTTTTCCAGTACGCGAAACATCCCCGGATGACATACTACTTCCGCAAAATATTAGTACGCGAACAGAGCTATCTTTGTGGTGTACTGCATCCCATCATGCAACGCTACGCTCACATGACCCCGTAGTATGCTTTGCTTTTGTCGCATACTGGAAACTGTACTGCATACTACTACGAGGACCAGTATGCAGTATCCAGTATATACTGAGTGCAGTATGCAGTATCCAGTATGTAGTAGGCTATTTCGAACACAGCCAGTGTCTCCAATTAACAGGAAAACCATGTATTCTGGGACAAATACAATAATGGGATAAGGGAGCTACAGTATGACCTTTAAGTAGGGTGACCAAACGTTCGTATTTCCTGGGACATGTCCGTATTTCACGTCCTGTCCCGGATTATTTTTTTTTTGTTTTTTAAATGAGGAAATGTCCTGGTTTTTAAAGTACCTTCATTGGACCATTAAAATGTAAATGTACAGGCACTACACTACACTGGCGAACGTAAGTTGTTACCGGGGGTGTAAAATGGACACAGCGAGAAAAAAAGACAGATTTAAAGTGTGCAGAAACAGTCTAAATAGTCGTTGGAACTAACCTAGTGAAAATCGGGCCATTAAATAATTTTTTTTTGCCGGGACTGAATATTAAAAAGAAGGAAAACCGAGATAAACCGGGAAATCCGAGACAGTCCCGGGAAAACCGGGACAGGTGGCAACCCTAGTATAAACTGTGATTTCAGTCTTGAACAGTCTTAAACTGATATTAGCAGGTGGCTAGCGCTCATAACGTGCTGCTTAATTGCCGTAGTAAACGTACTCAGTTCAAACTGAAAAGAAGTACAATAATACTCAAAAACCCGTCAATTGACCAACTTTGATGTAATGTGAGACGTTGCCTATTTGCCTAACATTATAAGCTAACAAACATGCTAACAAGTAACGGTAACTTGCTGAGAAAAAAGTGCCAGCCGACAAACTGTCTTTGTTACTCACCTTCTGCTCTTCCATAATGGAAATGCTGTCTTCTGGCACTCCTCGCCCACGGAGAAACTCGTTTAAATCGGACATTTCCGTCCACGGGTTTGTTCACCAACTGCATATGTCTCTGTCATTAAGCTGATGACTTCCAAGTACCCACAATTCCGAGAAAAAAGTCACAATTCTGAGAATAAAGTCAGAATTGTGAGATTAAAGTCAGAATTCTGAGATTAAAGTCAGAATTGTGAGATTAAAGTCAGAATTCTGAGAATAAAGTCAGAATTGTGAGATTAAAGTCAGAATTCTGAGAATAAAGTCAGAATTGTGAGATTAAAGTCAGAATTGTGAGAAAAAAGTCAGAATTCTGACTTTAATCTCAGAATTCTGGCTGCCCTTTTTTTTTTCCAATGTCCCATATATATTTTTTTTTATAGTGGCCCTAATCCTCTTCCGTACTGTGTGCGAGGCGCTGGTCTAATGAGATCGCATGTAAATGCATAAACTTGTGCCAACAGGTGATCTGAGGCTGCAGTTTAATTGGTTGGTTTCAGATTAGCTGCGCCCCCGGACACACCCACTCTTGTTGGTCACACCCACTCTTGTTGGTAGTGTCAGTCAGCTGCTGGAGAAGGGGTAGTGTAACAGGGTTAAAATATATATATAATAATATAGTGAGTTTCACCAAAATGGCTTATTATAAAACGGTTCATAATGGTTCTGGGAAGCTTTTCTCTTCTCGCTCTGACGTCACTGCAGACTGTGTCCCTTTGCTGTTACCGTACCTCCATCAGACGAGTGAGAGCTCTGGGATGGACGGTGTGTAGCTGCTGCAGTTTCTCATTAATATATTATATAATTTAGTTAATACCTAGCTAAAAGCCCAAAAACACTTTTCGAATACATTTTATAAACATATTGTCCCTTTTTAGTGAGTAAATTTGATTAACAAAACTAAAAGTTGAGAAAGTTAACTTTGCTATATTGTCGACGCACGTGCTCCAGTTACCTGAGCCGTGTTTGATGGCTTCGTCGGCGAAGGTTGATTAAACGTATAATTTCTGATATTTTTATTACCCAGCTTGTGATGTCTGCAGCCGTCTTATGCAAGAGAAGATAAACGCATGATAAAATCTGTTTCAGGTGTGTTAGTTTGTCAATTTTCCCTCCACAATTGTGTAAGTGTATTGTGTGTGTTACAACATGTTCATTTTGCGTGCATTGAGAAAATGCTTTTCATCTGTAATTTCGGTGTTTTTAGTAAGAACAATCTATACGATCACATGTGTTTTGTACAGTTATATGGCATAAATTAGCAGACGAGTGAGAGCTCTGGGATGGACGCTTGTGATGTCTGCAGCCGTCTTATGCAAGAGAAGATAAACGCATGATAAAATCTGTTTCAGAATAAACAGTGGAAAGCAAGCCCCTGTGTCCGACTGCTTCAGTGACCGAACAGTGGTCGTTACATTGGTGCCGTCGACTCCGTGATTCTTGGTCAGCTTGATGCAGATCGCCGCGTAGTTGCTGCGGAGTTTCAGCGAGGGCGGACTACAGGGATCCAGAGCACGAGGACAGCGTGGCCACACCCCCTTCAGTGCCGCGGAACTCTTTGCCATACGTTTCAATGCAATAGTCAGGTACAAGGGACTGCCAGTCATTGTTAAAGTGTGCATTTTTTTTTCTTCTTTTTTTTTTCACTCGCATTGATTGTGAAAGTGCTAATCCCTACCTTTACTGAAATAAGTTGAAAAATATGGCAAGTAATTTTCTTAATGCCACTGATGCGGATGATCATTTCTTCACTTTTGGGAGGGGTAGAGGGTTTATGTCTATGCACAAATCACCTAGGTTAAGAGACAAATGTTTGGGTGCTTCCCAAGTGTTAACTAACAGTAATGGTGATTCAGGGCTGGGTCAGGATCAGGTTGATTCCATTGCGGAGCAGTTTGCTCAGAGTGGGCCAAGTCACTCTACACCTCTTACTGATTTGAATCCAGTACGACAGCTGAGTGAAATGATTAGTCAGGTGGGTGCTCAGATTGGTGATGCTATTGTAGAGAAACTAGCCTTACAGGGTTCAGTCAATTTTAATGCAAGTCAAGGCAATGTACAGAGAGACAGACTTTGTTCATCTGGTTGTAATGACGCTCCATGTATTAATGTTAGTGTCAGCCCTAATCGAGAGCCTGTAATTTTCAGGGGTGATGACTCAGATAAATGCTCAGTTACAGAGTGGATTGACATGATGAAGTCCTATGTCAAAAGACGGAATTACACAGTGTCTGAACAGTCAGATGAAATATTGTGTAGGTTGATGGGTAGGGCTAGAGATGTAGTCCGAATAGGATTGAGAAGTGACCCCACACTTAATGCCAAAGAAAGTCCAGACGCAATATATAACATACTGCTGCACCATTTTAGTAGGACCTCATCGTGCCTGCCACTTGCAGACTTTTACTCCACATTGCCAAGGCACAAAGAAAATCCTGTTGATTACTGGATACGTGTCAACAAAGCAGCAGACCTCGCTGACGAAGGCCTTCGTCGCCAAGGCAGATGCATGGAAAACATACCAGAGGAGGTAACCAGAATGTTTGTTAAGTACTGCCCAGACCCTGAGTTGGCTTATGTGTTCAAATGCAAGCCAATTCACGAGTGGAGTGCAAAGCAGATTCAGGAGAGAATTGATGAGTATCAGTGTGAGAAGCGATCTGTGACGGGTGGTCCGGGTGCTACACGTTTACAACACTGTGCTGTCGCTTGTGTGGAAGACAGCGATCTGAGTCCTAATGGAAAAACAGCATCCAAGTGTAGCAGTACTGTCCCTAACACTGGTGAGCCTACTGTTGTGTTGTCCCAACAACATACTAGTCAGAGTGATGATATGCTAAACCGCATGATGACAATACTCAAACAGGTTTTGGAAAAAGTCCAGAAAAAGAGTGCAGAGCCCTCTAGGCAGCGTGAGGACAGGAGAAGAAGCTGGCGTAACATCACAGCATGCAGTGTGTGTGGTGAGAATGACCATAGTACTAAGTCCCACTGTCTGTCAGAGAAGTTGTGTTTTGGTTGTTACTCTCCAGGTCACACTAAAAGCTCGTGTACGACCAAAACAACCCAAAAGAGCAGTTTGCAGGGAAACTAGCGGACCTGTGTATGGAGGGAGGATGCTCAGGTCAGATAGACTCCCAATATGACCCTGATGTTAGAGATGCATCAGTTTCACCTAACTGTGTTGAAGCTCAAGATTCAGGCATTGTTGTATATCAGAACATACAGAAAATCAGGAGCAGTGACAGCCTGTTTTATACTTCAGTGATAGTCGAGAACAAAGTGTCTCTCAATGCTATGCTAGACAGCGGATCCATGGCGTGTACACTCAGTGATGCAGCAGAACTGAAACTTATTGAAGCTGGAGCTGTGAATGGAGCAAGCCGATCTGACACTGATGTTGTACTCATTGGTTGTGGTGGTAGCCGTGTGAAGCCAAAGTCCATAACAGAGCTCAACATGGAGATTTATGGCTGCAAGATTTCTGTTCCTGCTCTAGTAGTCGAAGGCCAATCGGATGACCTAATTATTGGCACTAATGTTCTCAAGCATATTCTCAGCAAGCTGAAACAAGATAGTCAGTACTGGAAGGTCATTTCTACTCCTACCTCAAATTGTTCTGATTCTGAGCAGTTCTTGTCTCTTCTTGCTGGTTTCAATCGCTGGACCAGTGGTGATGCTCCTGACAAAGTTGGTACAGCAAAATGCAACACAGCTGTTACTTTAGATGCTGGTTCTGAATATCTGTTATGGGCTAAACTACCTGGACAAACTGTGGTTTCACCAGGGAGTACTGTTATTGTAGAACCCACATCTTCACGTGCTGCTCCCAGAGGGTTAATGGTTGCACGTATAGTGACACCTTTATGGGGGGATAGATGGATTCCATTGAAAGTACTGAATGCTTCTTCCAGTCCTATTACTGTAAAAAGGAATGCCAAGCTTGCTGACGTCTTCACCTGCCTTGCTCTTGAGGACATGGAGGGTCCAGAGTCACTGTCTTGCAAGGTCCAGATTACTGACCATGGTCAGACTGTTCCTGAAGGCCATGATATTCCCAGATCTTGTGAGATCATCTCATCAGATGTGAGGGAAAGACTGAACAATGTGGGCTTGAGTGATCTTGATTTGGAGTCATGTGACATCTCAGAAACATGGAAAGGCAAACTAGCAGACCTGGTTCTCAAGTATGAGGATGTTTTCTCTCGCCACCATCTTGACTGTGGTGAGGCTAAAGGGTTTGTCCACAGAATCCACCTAGTGGACAATAAGCCATTTCGACTTCCATTTCGAAGAGTGCCTCCTGCTGAGTATCAGAAGCTAAAAAGTGTCCTGGATGAGATGGAAGAGAGAGAAATAATCAGAAAGTCTACCAGCGAGTATGCCTCTCCACTTGTTCTTGTTTGGAAAAAGAACGGTGACTTAAGAGCAGTGTTGCCATAGTTACTTTGAAACAGTAATCCGACTACTGACTACTGACTACTTCTTTAAAAAGTAACTCAGTTAAGTTACTGACTACTTGCTTTTAAAAGTAACTAAGTTAGATTACTTTTAGTTACTTTCAGCAGAGGCTGATCCCCGGCCCCTATAGCATGAAAATGACTACCAGTTCTGCCAATACTCACTTTATTGACATGTATTTTAACCGGAACATCAAAAATGACACTGGCATTTGTAAACTTTTTCTTGAAATAGGCTTACATGTTTTTTAAATAAATAAATAAGACAGTCTTTCTGTTCAACTCCGCCCACTTACAGGGTTGCCAACTCTCACGCATTGAGACACACGCATTTGACTGTCTTCACACGCTTACACGCCACACTTCCGATATCTCACGCCGAAAAAAAATAAATCTAGTTTATTTACCTCTGATCCACATCTATGATTCAATGAGTTACTAGTTCGATCTGGCGCCAACCACCGGCGATCGATCGATCGCGATATAACACTGAATTTAGTCCATTTTACACCCCGCCCGGTAACAATTTACGTTCGCCGCCAAGCCCCGGTTTTTTTTTCAGGTTTGACGTTGTGTTTTTGAAAGTAGACAGCACTCTGTTGCCAGCACAGAGTGTACAACGGACCTTAATGTTGTCTTCCTTAGCCGAAATAAAATCAAAATAATGCCTGTATTTCCAGCTGCTAAAGGCGAACCTCAACTTCCATATTGTTCACATCTGACTTTGGCGCAGCAGAGCAGAGATGACGTAACCGCGTAAGAAACGTGTAGCCAAAAAATAAGAATGAATAAATATAACCTACGTTCCCCCGAAATGCAGAAATAGTAACGCACGATGTTTTAGATAAGTAACTTTAATCTGACTACTAGTTTTTAAATAGTAGTTGCGTTAGACTACTCGTTACTGAAAAAAGTAGTCCGACTACAGTAACGCGTTACTAAGTAACGCGTTACCGGCATCACTGCTTAAGAGTGTGCACTGACTTCCGATGGTTAAACAAACGGACACTGAAAGATGCGCATCCACTGCCTCATCAGGCTGATTGTCTAGCCGCACTTGGAGGAAATTCATTTTTCAGTACGATGGATTTGACATCGGGCTTTTATAATATGCCTCTACATGAAGATGACAGAAAATATTCTGCATTTACTACACCGATGGGGTTATATGAGTATACAAGGCTCCCGCAGGGCCTTTCAAACAGCCCTGGAAGCTTCATGAGAATGATGACAAGCATATTTGGTGACCAGAACTTCCTCAGTCTCTTGTGTTACCTTGACGATCTTTTAATTTTTGCTCCCACAGAAGCACTAGCATTAGAACGTTTGGAGCTGGTTTTCAGTCGCCTGCGTCTACACAATCTAAAATTGGCACCCAAAAAGTGCTGGTTCCTCAGGCGATCAGTAAAGTTTCTGGGACACATTGTGGATGAATCAGGAGTATCTACAGACACAAGCAAGGTAGACGCTATCAGCCAAATGTGCGTAAAAGACCTAATGGAGCAGGATGGCATCACTCCCTCCCCATCTCGTATTAGATCATTTCTAGGTATGGTTAATTTCTACCAACACTACATACCAAGCTATTCTGCCACTGCTAAGCCTCTGTTTGAATTGGTAGCAGGTCAGAAGCTAAAACGTAAAGGTAGACCATGTGCAAAAGTCCGCTACCAGTGCCGGAAATTGACTCCAAGTGATTGGACATCGGCTCATAAGCAGGCATTCGATGCACTAAAGCTTTCCTTACTGAACTGTGTTGTGTTAGCACACCCCGATTTCACTAGACCCTTCATTCTATCCACAGACGCGTCACTGGATGGCTTGGGAGCTGTTCTCTCGCAACTTCAGGAGGGACAAAGTAGGGCTAGACCCATTGCTTTTGCAAGCAAATCGCTCACACGAGCTCAAAAAAAGTACCCTGCACATAGGCTTGAGTTTCTTGCATTGAAGTGGGCAGTGTGCGACAAATTTAGCCACTGGTTGAAAGGTCATGCATTCACAGTGTGGACGGACAACAACCCACTTACCCACATCATGACTAAACCGAAGCTTGACTCATGTGAACAGAGATGGGTAGCAAAGTTGGCATCATATGAGTTTGATATTAAGTATATTCCTGGCCCTAGAAATGTTGTTGCGGATGCCCTCAGTCGCAAGCCATTTGTAAAACTGACCATTGGCCAGAGGATCTTAAAAGACCCATATGATAAACTGCTCAGAGAAACGGTCCCAATGTCTAACAATTCAGTGCAGGAAGCTTTCAGATGTTCAAGTTGCCCTGATGATAATGATGATGCCACTTATCTGGCTAGGGAGACATGTGCACCAAAGTGTCATGAGAAACATTCGCTTTCTAAAGAGGTAGTTTCTGCTATTCTGGAGACACACAGTGAATGGGAATCTGGAGCTAGAATACGTGCTACAGATGTGCTGGATCACTTGCCCCAGATGATTTCTTCTGATGTTGATGTCATTCCTTACTCGGAAAGAGAGCTACGAGATGCCCAACGGTCGGATCCCACCTTGTCTAGAGTGTTGCTCTATGTCGACAGAGGCCGGAGACCATCCAGGCGGGAAAAAGTCAGAGAATCTGTGATGGTCCTGAGGTATCTAAAACACTGGGAGAAATTGGTCACTAGCAGTGGCATTTTGTATAGAGTATGCAAGGATCAAATCTCCAAGAAGAGACGACACCAATTAATCGTCCCAGACTCTTTCAAACAAGAGGTTCTTAAAGGTGTCCATGATTGTGCGGGACATCAGGGACAATTTAGGACCTTAGCACTAGCTCGACAGAGGTTCTTTTGGCCCCATATTGATAGAGATGTGCGTGAATATGTCAGGCACTGTCCTAGGTGTCTCATTGGAAAATCTAGTGAACCTAATGGTAGAGCCCCATTGGAGAGCATCAGAACGACGTCACCTCTCGAACTTGTGTGCATTGATTTCTGGTGTGCAGAAGACAGCAACAATAAGTCTGTTGATGTGCTTGTGGTCACGGACCATTTTACCAGACTATCACATGCTTTTCCATGTAAAGATCAATCAGCGAAGCAGGTAGCTAAGCAGTTATGGGACAAATTCTTCTGTGTATATGGATTCCCAGAACGAATTCATTCAGACCAAGGAGCGTCATTTGAGAGTCAGCTAATTAGTGAGTTGTTGAAGGTCGCTGGAGTCAGAAAGTCTCATACCACCCCATACCACCCTATGGGTAATGGCAGCGTTGAGCGCTTTAATAGAACTCTGGGAAATATGATTCGCGCCCTTACTCCTGATGCCAAGAAAAACTGGCCAAAACAGCTGCAAACGTTGACGTTCGTGTACAACTGCACAGTGCACGAGACAACAGGATACCCACCTTTCTTCTTGATGTTTGGCAGAGTCCCGCGTCTTCCCATTGATTTAATGTTCAAAAACATCTTGAAAGACCCTGAGATCAGCAGTTATGATTCTTATGTCAAATCACTGTCTAAAGACCTTGAGGATGCTATGTTGATCGCTCAACAGCATGCGGATAAAGAACATCATCGTCAACAGCTAAACTACAATCGTCATGTGAAGGGATCACAGATCACTGTTGGTGACAGAGTTCTGGTTGCAAACAAGAGAGAACGAGGGAAGCGTAAAACTGCAGATAGGTGGGAATCCACAGTCTACACTGTTGTCAGTGTTAATGAATCAACCCACACATTCAGGATTCATAACCCTGTAACAGGTCAAGACAGAGTTGTTCACCGTAACTTGCTGATGCTTGCAAATTTTCTGCCGTTGATTATGGACACAGTTTCGGATGCCTCCTTTGTTGAATCACAATCAGCATCATCACATGGTCTCACTGATGTGGATGAATGTCTGCCTGGACATTCCGCTGAAGACACGTGCACAAGAGTTCAATGCTGGGTATCTGGTTTACCTTGTAGTGAGGATAGTGTGAGCAATATTGCAAATATTGAAGCTCTATCTACAAAATCCCCAGATCTGAGTCAGCCACAGAGCGAACAGACTATTTCCTCAGAAAACACAGATCAGCTCAGTCATGATGCCGGATCTGAATCGGCCAGGTGTAGTAACCATGGCCATGCACACACTGGTAAACCTCAGACAAATACTGTTAGTTCAAGTTCAGGACATGAGGTCAGGTCGCGTGTGGGTCGATTAGTTAAGCCAGTTAATCGCTTGATCAGTAATATGTCACAGAAGGTAGCTGACAGAGACAGTTACAGAGCGATTGATAAGTTCACCAAGTCAGTTTTCCAAGTGTTCAAATGAGTTAGTCCTAAATGAGAGCTTTTAGTTCACAATCGTGGGTACATTTTCTTTTCTTTTCTCTGATGATTCCATATTGATTGGTTGGTACAATACACCACATTTTTTTCTTTTGTTATAGCTGAGTAGTAGAGTGTAACTCGTTGTGGGACAAGGTCTTTGTGGGATGTAGGCTGCATCCTGCTTCCAGAAAATGGTTGAGAATTTGGCGCCATTCTCTTCCCTTTTTTCATCCCTGTTGGGATACTCTTTTGAGTTGGAGGACTGTGAGTCACCTGTGTCCAATGTGAATATATATTTATTTTTATTTTTTTTTTATGTTGGTGTAACTTTTGTACCTGTAGTAACCCAAGGAATATGTGCTCATTTTGGTAAAATTTAGTGGGGGAGGGTGTAACAGGGTTAAAATATATATATAATAATATAGTGAGTTTCACCAAAATGGCTTATTATAAAACGGTTCATAATGGTTCTGGGAAGCTTTTCTCTTCTCGCTCTGACGTCACTGCAGACTGTGTCCCTTTGCTGTTACCGTACCTCCATCAGACGAGTGAGAGCTCTGGGATGGACGGTGTATAGCTGCTGCAGTTTCTCATTAATATATTATATAATTTAGTTAATACCTAGCTAAAAGCCCAAAAACACTTTTCGAATACATTTTATAAACATATTGTCCCTTTTTAGTGAGTAAATTTGATTAACAAAACTAAAAGTTGAGAAAGTTAACTTTGCTATATTGTCGACGCACGTGCTCCAGTTACCTGAGCCGTGTTTGATGGCTTCGTCGGCGAAGGTTGATTAAACGTATAATTTCTGATATTTTTATTACCCAGCTTGTGATGTCTGCAGCCGTCTTATGCAAGAGAAGATAAACGCATGATAAAATCTGTTTCAGGTGTGTTAGTTTGTCAATTTTCCCTCCACAATTGTGTAAGTGTATTGTGTGTGTTACAACATGTTCATTTTGCGTGCATTGAGAAAATGCTTTTCATCTGTAATTTCGGTGTTTTTAGTAAGAACAATCTATACGATCACATGTGTTTTGTACAGTTATATGGCATAAATTAGCAGACGAGTGAGAGCTCTGGGATGGACGCTTGTGATGTCTGCAGCCGTCTTATGCAAGAGAAGATAAACGCATGATAAAATCTGTTTCAGAATAAACAGTGGAAAGCAAGCCCCTGTGTCCGACTGCTTCAGTGACCGAACAGTGGTCGTTACAGTAGCAGCATTTGTGGACTGGCATGTGACGTTTTTATGCCACTGGCATAAAAGGAAATGACGTTTCACGTGCCACTGGCACTTTCCGGTGTACTGTGGTATATGCCACCTTTTCGTGGATTATACAACTGTGTCCTTCCGGTATCCCATGGTATATGCCACTATCTAAGAGGAATATACTCGACTTTTAGTGGACTTTCCCACTTTATCAAGTTTCCGAAAGAAAAAAACATTATGCTAAAAGGCTAAGCTAACGTTACCTGAGGTAGCAGTGTACCTTTAGAAAATGTACAGCTAAGTGCGATATACCCAAGCGGAATATGCCACTGCTAATATGCTGCTGCTGAGTCAAATATATCAGCAGGTTGGACAAAAAATCATTTCACAAAGCGTTCACTTGAAGAACGCTAGGGCAAAATTCATGTTCAAATAAATAAAGGGCAAAAAATTGTTTACGCCCCTCCTCAATTTGTTTTGCACCAGCCGCCACTGCGACATAAACAACATAAAATCTCATAATAACAACATGCTGAAGAATTTTTACATTCTTTGCAGCAATATGCTTCCGTACTATATAAATGCCACTAATAACAATAAACAAACAAACTCATAGATTTCAGTTCATTTTAGGTACGTTAGTCAACGCTGATGGTGATAAAATATTAACTAACCTAGTTAGACCAGTTACTCGCGATCGTGGTCCAATTTCCCATTAAATGTTGTCCGTCTGAAACACGTGCTCACTGTTTACACAACAGTTTTGATCTATTTATGATTTCTTCTCGTCCATGTTTCTAAGAGGGAGCAGCTTAGATTCGAGAAAAGGAAGCAAATGTTATTTTGTTCATTCATATTTATATAGTACATAAAGGACTAAGCAGTGGCCCAATTTTTAAACCTCTATATAAAAACGTTTAATTACGGTCCCGCCCGCTAGGGGCGGTGTGTTCGTATTCCGCTCCTGGCCGCTAGGGGCGGTGTGTGTGTAGCGGCGCTACCTCATAACGGCGCTGGAGACGCGGCGAGTAAACCGTGTGTGTCGGTTTGAAGGTTCAGCGCGTGTTTATTCCCGGTGTGTTTAATCACGTGAACGCGCGTTTACACGGTACGATACCGCGAGCAGCGCCGCCGTAGACGGAGAGATGGAGTCACAGTGGCGGAGAGACGGAGACGTGTGATACATGGAGGAGTTCGTGTCCCGCTTTAACCACCGCGGCGCAGCGGTAGGAACCCCGCCACACCGGTCCCGGTACCGGGACTCACTCTCCGTTGATCCTGGCTCAAAATCACGTTAGATGTAGTTTGGACCAATTCACGGTGCCCCTGAGCAAGGCCCTTAACCCTCAATTGCTCACTTGTATAAAAATGAGATAAAAATGTAAGTGGCTCTGGATAAGGGCGTCTGCCAAATGCCATAAATGTAAATGTACATGTACATTTCTCGGATGGTGATCTACCAAAAAAGCATCTCTGTGCAACTTTTCATGTACATTTTGTTGATTCTACTTCAAAATCATTTTAGACCACATATGTCAAAGTCAAGGCCCGCGGGCCAGATCCGGCCCGCGAATTGATTATCTATGGCCCCCTGGATGATATTTAATTACTATTAGAACCGGCCCGCAGGCCACAGCCACCCGCTGGTGTTTTGCACGCACAAACACTACATTCCCCACAATGCAACGGTAGCCCGCGAAGTCACTGCAGCGCGCACAAGCGGTCAGCGCGGCGAAAATAACGTAATCGCAGTGGCTCAGCTCGTGCGCGAGCGTCTCGCGCGCTGTCGATTCGCGAGGTCGTGCATCTCCCGAATTTTGTACTTTGCGCGCGCCGCGCCTCAGCGCAATGAACAGTCATGTTTGCAGGGTTCATACATCTTTATAAGGTGGAATTAAAGCACTTGTACGTCACTTTCAAGGTTCATTTCAATATTTCCCAGCACGTTAAACTTAATTAAGTTAAATATTTATACATATATTCGAAATGATTCGAAATAATTCGCTTTTTATTCACATTATTTAATGGTTGTTTATTTTCAAAACGCCCAATATTAACGTCTTCACGTTCTCTCATGTTTCGTCCTGTAATTACAAGATACAAGAGAACTGTTCAGTCAGATAGTTATTTGTTGTGAAACGAAGTAGTTACAATTTCAAGCATTTTCAAGTACTTTAGCTTAAATTCCAGCACTTTTCAAACCTTTACTTTATTCATGTTTGCTTGTTGAAAAATATTTTCACTTGAAAATAAGAAAATATTGCTTTATTCATTTAAGCATTAAATAATATACACTGTGTTAGGTCTTGGTTCAATAGGCTATGTGCAATCATTTAAATGTTTTAATAAACATTGAACCAGTCCGGCCCTCGGCTTGTAGCAAATTTGTTTTTTTGGCCCTCGGTGTATTTGACTTTGACATCCCTGTTTTAGACATATAGACACAAACTGCCAGTTTTACAGATGCAACACCATAAAATTAAATGTATATTCATGTCAGTTAGAAAATACTGAACTATAATACTCTCAGTATTAAACATAACAGGGTGCACTGCTGTCAGGACTCGTCAACACGTGGGTTTACAGACTGACACAGGGACAACATTCACATACAACACGGTGTGTGTGGGACACAACTCCACCCAGAGAGCCAATACAGCACCCGTTCCCTAGAAGGGGATGAACCGCACTAACTCTGATAATTCTCTCTCTCTCTCTCTCTCTCTGTCTGTGTGTGTGTGTGTGTGTGTGTTCAGGAGCAGGGCTGGCTGCAAGAGGTGTACGGTACAGTGTGCCACACGCTGCTCCCACTGGCCGCTCCCGGTGTGTCGGTAGAGCGGCTCGCTGATGCGGTGGTGGAGCGTGTGAGAACCGTGACCTCGAGCTCCCAGTCTCTGCCGGTCAGTTATAGGTGAGTCACTCACGAAATATACAATTATGAAGCAGCTAACAGATCTGACGTGAAATAAACGTAAATTTACTAAGACTTTAATGTGTTTCTTAGTGTTTACAGCAAATATCTAATTAACCTGTTAATCAAACACTGTTGTGTCGGAGAGCTGTATGAATCACACACTGTAATGTCAGATCTGTATGAATCACACTGTAATGTGTCAGAAGTGAACACTGAAGTTAAGGATATTTGATTGAAACTGTGAAGCACTTCTGTGAGCTGCTCCAGATACCTGCCAGATATAGTGAAGTGTGTGTGTGTATGTGTATGGTGTGTGTGTATTTAATGTGTGTGTGTATATATAATGTGTGTGTGTTTATAGGTGTGTGTGTGTGTGTATATATATAATTTGTGTTTATAGGGGTGTGTGTATATATAGTGTGTGTGTGTGTGTTTATAGGTGTGTGTGTATATAATGTGTGTGTGTATATATAATGTGTGTGTGTGTGTATATATAATGTGTGTGTTTATAGGTGTGTGTGTGTGTGTGTGTGTGTTTATAGGTGTGTGTGTGTGTGTATATAATGTGTGTGTGTGTGTGTGTGTTTATAGGTGTGTGTGTGTGTGTATATAATGTGTGTGTGTGTGTGTGTGTTTATAGGTGTGTGTGTATAATGTGTGTGTGTGTTTATAGGTGTGTGTGTGTGTCGGAGCTTATCTGCAGACAGCGCACTCCATGCTTCAGCAGCCTCACCTGGAGCACCAATCAGTACAGAGAATGGGCCAAGGAGGCGGAGCAAGTCCTGCCCAATCACAAAGCACTCCCACGCACCAGCCTCCTCTTGATTGGCTTCCTGTGTGACGGGCGTTCCTCTGGCCAGTGTGATGGCTTCTGGAGAGTGAGAGACGCAACTGGGAGTGTACGCTGTGAGGTGTGTTAGTCACTGTTCTGAGATCAGTGTTCTCATATCAGCGCCTCACACTGGCACTTTGATCTGTTTCCTGTGAGTGTGACAGCAGTGTGAGGGTGTCTGTGTCCCGTCACACTGCCCCCTACTGGAGGATAAGGACCAGGACCAGTTAGTCTGCTGCAAGGGTCCTGACCCGCAGGAGAAAGAGAGATCATATTACACCTGCACTCCACTCACTGCACTAGTTACCTGTCAGCTTTAGAATAGATTTTATGGTTCTAGTCATGGTTTTTAAATGTCTTCATGGTCTTGCCTCTCTTTACCTCAGTGAAATTATGGTTAGATATGTTCCAGTCAGGTCTCTCAGGTCTTCAAATAGTAATCTACTGGTGATTCCTAAAATCCTGCTTTCAGCCTCTGTGGTCTTCCGCTCAGAGACATTTCATCTCATACACCTTCATGAAGAACCTCAAACCTTCCTGTTCAGATCTGCGTTTCTTTAGGGAATTACTGTGATTTTATCATTTTCTTAAATCATTTCTATTATTAGGATTCTATTGCATTTTGTTTGTTTTCTTCTAGTTATTTTTATAATTATGTTTATGGTTAATTAACATTTTTATATTTTTAATTTAAATTTAAATTTAATCATGATTTTTCATTAAATTGTTTATAAATTGTAAATCACTAAGTTGCATGTATGCAAGAAAGGTGCTATAAATACAAATAAATATTTTTATTATTCAGAGTTCAGGATGGTTTTACAAAGATGCAGTGTTATCTGGACCATTTGGGGCAGTATACTGGGGCATTATCAGGACCAGTAAGATTCTGCTGGGGCAATATCAGGACCAGTAAGGTTCTGTGGGGGCATTATTTGAGCCTGTAAGGTTCTGTGAGCCCCAGTTTAAAGATTCAGTCACATGTGAGACTTCCTCACTTTCTTCTGCATTGCCTTCCACAGCAGAGGCCATGTTGGCTTGGTTCACTAGAAATAAGATCAGACCACTAATGTCCAGTCATTTAACTCCTGTTGGCTTGGTTCACTAGAAATAAGATCAGACCACTAATGTCCAGTCATTTAACTCCTGTTGGCTTAGTTCACTAGAAATAAGATCAGACCACTAATGTCCAGTCATTTAACTCATTATTCTACTGGAGATGTAGTGGAGATGAACACATCTGTTTTCTCAACTGAGGCTGTGTTGTTTTCCCCCAGATTTTAAAGTCTTCACCACTCTGGCTGGGTACGCTGATGCTCTTTCCCACATGGAACTACATCCCCCAGGATGCACCTGGACCAGGAAAGAAAGCTGAGGGATTCTTAGAGCTGATTGGCTCTCCCATCTGTGTGACCCCTGAACCCACAGTGTTTGACAGTGGAGGGACACTTGGTGAGGTCACTGGAGTCAAGAAGATGGCCAAACTGCTGAGGCAAAGGTAATGGGGACTTTTATTTTATACTTTTTCCTCAAAATGAAAAACAATAGTGTTTTATAAATAAATATAAAATTTGTCTGCAGAGCTTTTATTTTTATCTTAGTTTTGTTGGTGTTATATTTTAATATTAGTTAAAACATAAGATGTTAAAATGTCATTAGTATTTCATGTAATGTTTAATAAACTTGAAGATGGTGTCTCCTGTAATACTCAGACTCTCTCTCTCCCTCCCTCTCTCCCTCCCTCCCTCTCTCTCTCTCCAGGGGCAGTGGAGGAATGTGTGTGTGTGTATGTGGGGAGGTGAGTGTGGTCTGCCCCCTGCTGGTCATTGGTGGGAAAAGCTTCTTCTGTTTTGTGCTAGTTGAAGAGGACGTCTCCGTGCCCGTCCTGGTGACGGTGAGTGGGCCGTTCGTTCGTGAGCTGGTTGTGTGTTCACGTGTGGTGTTGTGCTCCTGACCTGTGACGTGTAGTGTGTTGGTCTCTCTCTCTGTCTCTCTTAGGACCCAGCGTGTGTGTACTGGAGGCAGTGTGTGTGTGTTGCTCAGTGCGTGTGTGTTTCTGCATTGCGTGTGTGTTCTGTGCGTGGGTGGGCGGGACACAGAGTGCTGTCCGTCACACCACAGTCCCGCCTCCATTCCTGCCCCCGGGCCAGGGACCCTGGTGACACACACACACACTCGCAGACTGGCACACACTCAAACACACACACCTCCTCAAACAAGCCGACACAGGAGAATACACACACACCATCAGGAAGTGACTCTCACTCACAGTTGATTGTAGGAACACATAACCTAGACACACCTCCAAAGCGGGACACACCCCCGGAGCAGGACACACCACCGGAACGGGACACACATCTGATGCGGGACACACCCCTGGAGCAGGACACACCCCTGGAGCGGGACACACCCCTGCAGCGGGACTCTGAAGAAGGAGTGGTTCAGGTGGATGTTGGACCTGCACACCCTGTTTACCCAGTGCGGAGAAAACTCTCCAAAATCATTAGCTACTGGGTACGTTCCCAAAGATCCTCACTGACTGATCCATAACTCATTTAGTTCTTCACAAGATCCACACATGACCACACATGAAGATCTCAGATCCACACATGAAGATCTCAGATCCACACATGACCACACATGAAGATCTCAGATCCACACATGAAGATCTCAGATCCACACATGACCACACATGAAGATTTCAGATCTCAGATCCACACATGACCACACATGAAGATCTCAGATCCACACATGAAGATCTCAGATCCACATATTGAAGCTGAATATCAAATGTGTCTGCAGCACCACTTAGAACTGCAGCTACATCTCCTACACCTCCTCCATCTATACCTCCAACACTACCTACACCTCCTCCATCTATACCTCCAACACCACCTACATCTCCTACACCACCTCCATCTATACCTCCAACACCACCTACATCTCCTACACCTCCTCCATCTACACCTCCAACACCACCTACATCTCCTACACCTCCTCCATCTATACCTCCAACACCACCTACATCTCCTACACCTCCTCCATCTATACCTACAACACCACCTACATCTCCTACACCTCCTCCATCTACACCTCCAACACCACCTACACCTCCTCCATCTATACCTCCAACACCACCTACATCTCCTACACCTCCTCCATCTATACCTTCAACACCACCTACATCTCCTACACCTCCTCCATCTATACCTTCAACACCACCTACATCTCCTACACCACCTCCATCTATACCTTCAACACCACCTACATCTCCTACACCTCCTCCATCTACACCTCCAACACCACCTACACCTCCTCCATCTATACCTTCAACACCACCTACATCTCCTACACCTCCTCCATCTATACCTCCAACACCACCTACATCTCCTACACCACCTCCATCTATACCTACAACACCACCTACACCTCCTCCATCTATACCTCCAACACCACCTACATCTCCTACACCTCCTCCATCTACACCTCCAACACCACCTACACCTCCTCCATCTATACCTCCAACACCACCTACATCTCCTACACCTCCTCCATCTATAGCTTCAACACCACCTACTACATCTCCATCTAAACCTCCTACACAGTGTTTAATTTGTAAATCAAATGATGCCGGAACGCAAACAGTGGACAACATAAATTGTTTCCGGATCGAGGCAGACAGTTACCGGAACGTACGCTTCAAAATAAAGAGTTCCCGGATCCTGTTACGGCAGGATCGGCTCAAATTAAGCCCTGCTCCTACACCTCCATCTATATCTTCTATACCTCCTACACCTTCCATCTATACCTCCTCCTTCTATACCTCCTACACGTCCATCTATATTTCCTCCATCTATACCTCCTACACCACCTCCATCTTCTCCACCTACACCTCCTCCATCTATACCTCTTACACCTCCATCTATACCTCCTACACCACCTACACCTCCTCCATCTCCTACACCTCCTCCATCTATACCACCTACACCTCCATCTATATTTCCTCTATCTATACCTCCTACACCTCCATCTATATTTCCTCCATCTATACCTCCTACACCACCTACACCTCCTACCTACACCTTTTAATGCATGTGTGTGTGATTGACAGGGCAGGATCACCAGTGTCCTGAATGAGGAGGCGGGACTGTATGAGATTGATGGGAAGGTGGGACTGTGCCTTGCCTATCAACCACCCAAGAACTGGGGAGGCGGGGTTTTAAGGCCAGGGGCGGAGATTGAGGTGAGCAAGCTTGATTGACCACTGGTGAAAGAAAATGTCACTAATTAGAACGTGTCCCACTGAGACAGCAAGTTCTGGACATCATGACATCAGAGGGAAACTGATGGAATTTTAGTTTGATATTGTAATGTTTTTTTATTCAGCATGGTTTTTAAAGCAATGTTTATTAGGGGTGTCACGATTTTGATATTTAATAGAAATTATGTCACGATCTCGAGCCTCAAAGTCAAAAAGAGGATCGACGATCCCTCCCTCTAAGCTACGCAAGCACCCACACTATGCAAAGTAAAACCTGGTTTATACTTGACGCGTTGCGACCGTCCGCGCACCGATAATGATGTAATTGCGGTGGCTCCGCCTGTACGTGAAGGCCTCGAATTTTGTAACTTTGCGTGCACCGCGCTTCAGTGCAATAAACCAAGTCATGGTTACTGGGCTCATACACCTTTACAAGGTGGAATTAAAGCACTTGTACATCACTTTCAAGGTCCATTTAAATAATTCCCAGCACGTTAAAACTAATTAAGTTAAATATTTATACATATACTCGAAATGATTCGAAATAATTTACTTTTTCATCACATTATTTAATGGTTGTTTATTTTCAAATCGCCCAATCTTAATGTCTTCACGTTCTCTCGTTTTGTCCTGGAATTACAAGAGGCTCGTATTTGTTAACGTAATACAAGAGAACTGTTCAGTCAGACAGCTATTTGTTGTGAAACCAAGTAGTTACAATTTCAAGCATTTTCAAGTACTTTAGCCTAAATTCCAGCACTTTTCAAACCTGGAACACAATGCAACATTAAAATTCGTCAGGTAAATGTTAATTCCCCTGTTTTTAAGGAGTATTTCTTTATACTACCTCATTTCGTTTCGGAGAACACTGGAAAGAATGTGACGCGCCAAGTATAAACACTTGCATCTTACAACTAAAGTGTTGCCCTCCATGTATGAAGACACTAAAGAAATTGTTTTTAAAGAAATTTTGTAGGATAGAGTTTAGTTTGTTAAGGCTCTATTTGTTCTATTATTTTGTACTGTTACTGTATTTTTTTATTATTTATTTTATGGTGCACATTGCTGTTTTAATAGTGCACATTGCTGTTACCAAAAAAAGCCACTAGATAGCAGGTACCCTCTGTGACCTCATTATTGTAATTATTATTGTTTGTTTTTGTTGTTTTCCACTGAGAACAAGATTGTTACATTTATCTTAATTAAATTATTTAAATTTGATCATTAGTGCCTGTATTACAGATCACTTGTATCACTTTGCATCACTTATATCAAACCCACCTTTTGAAATAAGATATTGTAAATTTGATTAATCAAACCAATGACTGACCATTGACTAATCTAAAACTGGCATAGGCCTCTCTGCTGTAAATTGACAATCGAATTGAATCGTGACCCTAAAATACAATAGAAATACAATAGAATCGAGGATTTAGAGAATCGTGACACCCCTAATGTTTATAGAGTGTTTTTCGATAAAACTGAAAATAAAACCTAACCAGATTCTACCCAATCAGATTTCACCTGACCAGACGGTCTTCCCCATGATTATGTCTAGATCATCTAAAGACCTCGGGTCACTATGCAGGAAGCTCCAGATCTTAGAACCGCAATCTCTCCATCTCTCTCTCTCATCTCTCTCTCTCTCTCACTCTCCAATCCCTCTGTCAGGTCCACAATGTCCACTTCCTGTTCCGTCCTTCTCCGTTTGGTCCTGACGTCCTGCTGTGTTCCTGCTTACGCTCCAGCATCTCTGTGATGAGCTTCAGCCCGCTGAGTTCAAAGGTCACGAGCATGAGGTCAGACAGCCCGTTGCTGTGTTACCTGCTGGAGAGGAACCTTGACGTGTCGGAGTATCTGTGGCTCAGCTACTGTTACACAGCACTCAGGAGCAGGTGTGTGTGTGTGTGAGTGTGTGTTTAATCACTATGTTCTCTCTCCCAGGTTCTCTCCACGGTGGGTGTGTTCAGAGCGTGTGTGTGCGTGCGTGTGTGTGTGTGTGTTTAATCATGATGTTCTCTCTCCCAGGTTTTCTCTACGGTGGGTGTGTTCAGAGTGTGTGTGTGCGTGTACGTGCGTGTACGTGCGTGTACGTGTGTGTGCGTGTACGTGTGTGTGCGTGTACGTGTGTGTGTGTGTGTGTGTGTGTGTGTGTGTGTGTGTGTGTGTGTGAGCGAGACAGTCACCTGAGTGTGTGTGTGTGAGTGAGTGAGTGTGAGTGTGTGTGTGTGTTTAATCACTATGTTCTCTCTCCCAGGTTCTCTCCACGGTGGGTGTGCTCAGAGCGTGTGTGTGTGGTGGCTGGACGGGTTCTTCAGTGTGTTTTACAGCATGATGAGGAGAGAGAGGAAAAAAGAGACATTTACAAAGAGATGCTCCAGGACCCACACACCTGCCCCCTGTCTCAGGTACCACACACACACCTGCCCCCTGTCTCAGGTACCACACACACACCTGCCCCGTCTCAGGTACCACACACACACCTGCCCCCCGTCTCAGGTAACACACACACACACACACCTGCCCCCCGTCTCAGGTAACACACACACACCTGCCCCCCGTCTCAGGTAACACACACACACCTGCCCCCTGTCTCAGGTACCACACACACACCTGCCCCCCGTCTCAGGTAACACACACACACACCTGCCCCCCGTCTCAGGTAACACACACACACACCTGCCCCCCGTCTCAGGTAACACACACACACACCTGCCCCCCGTCTCAGGTAACACACACACACACCTGCCCCCCGTCTCAGGTAACACACACACACACCTGCCCCCCGTCTCAGGTAACACACACACACACACCTGCCCCCCGTCTCAGGTAACACACACACACACACCTGCCTCCTGTCTCAGGTAACACACACACACACCTGCCCCCTGTCTCAGGTAACACACACACACACCTGCCCCCTGTCTCAGGTAACACACACACACACCTGCCCCCTGTCTCAGGTAACACACACACACACCTGCCCCCTGTCTCAGGTAACACACACACACACCTGCCCCCTGTCTCAGGTAACACACGCACACCTGCCCCCTGTCTCAGGTAACACACGCACACCTGCCCCCTGTCTCAGGTAACACACATACACCTGCCCCCTGTCTCAAGTAACACACACACACACTTGCCCCCTGTCTCAAGTAACACACACACACACTTGCCCCCTGTCTCAAGTAACACACACACACACTTGCCCCCTGTCTCAGGTAACACACACACACCTGCCCCCTGTCTCAGGTAACACACACACACCTGCCCCCCGTCTCAGGTAACACACACACACACCTGCCCCCTGTCTCAGGTAACACACACACACCTGCCCCCCGTCTCAGGTACCACACACACACACCTGCCCCCCGTCTCAGGTACCACACACACACACCTGCCCCCCGTCTCAGGTAACACACACACACACCTGCCCCTTTTCTCAGGTAACACATACTGGTAAACAGTAATATTCAAATTACTGATGAAAGAATTTGTGTGTCTGTGTCTGTGTCTGTGTGTGTGTGTGTGTGTCTGTGTTTGTGTCTGTATCTGTGTGTGTGTCAGTACCGTGTGAACAGTCCCAGTGTAGCTCTCTGGTCTGTGAGAGAGCTCTGTGATTGGATGGAGACTGAGAGCTGGGCGTGTCTTTCCCTGTCCTCTCTCCTCCCCTCTTCCGCCCCCTACCTGACGCGGGCGGAGCTGAACCCCCTGCTGTCCTGGTCCGCCCACGTGACTACTCTGCAGGGGCGGAGTCGGTCTGTGCTGCTTGTGGGCGTAGTGCAGCTCAGCTCCAGCAGGGCGGCGCTGAAACTGGTGGACCAGACCGCAGCAGTGGACTGTGTGTGTGTGAAGGCACAGACAGAAGACCAGAACACAACCATCAGCACATCTTGGATAGGTACGCACACACACACACACACACACACGTTTTCCTGCTGTCTGTGTTCTCAGGTTGTCTCAGGTTTTGTGTGTTGGGGGTGTGTGTGTGTGTGTTCCAGGTTGTCTGGTGTGTGTTCCTGTGTGTACGTTAGTAATGGAGAGGTTCATGAAGACTGATTTTCCCTCCTGGAAACATCTGGACCAGCCCAGATACATCACACACAGACACTCCAGGTACACACACACACACACACACTTTGCATTAAAGTTTACTTAAGGAATCTTGTACTTGTGCATGTTTGTGTTTTAGGGTGTTTTATCCGTGCCTGTGTGTGTTTATTGTATGGTTTATATTAGGGATGCACCGAAAATTCGGTCACCGAAAATTTTCGGCCGAAATGGCTTAAATTTGCATTTTCGGTTTTCGGCCGAAATACTTTCATCACCGAAACAACACGGCCGAAACAATGTGCTGTGATGACGCAAGCAAAAATCGCCACCTGCATGCGCTTATTTGGATAAAGCTAGCAAAAAAGTTTTCCAGTGATGGCGCCAAGGCAAAGGACATTACACCAAAAATGATGGAACTCGTTGCCTTAGACGATCAGCCGTTCTCTGTCGTAGAGGATGCGGGATTTCGTAGGCTAATAGAGAACATTGAGCCCCGTTATGTTTTGCCGAGCAGACGACATTTCTCAAAAGCGTGTTTACCTGAGCTGTTTAATGTTGTTGCAACTCATGTCACGTTTTTATGAGAGAATTTATATTTATCTTTCAGGCCAGTCAGTTATAATTAAATTTAACTCGTATAAAATACATATATTTATCCTCTCAGATAAAAACGGTTAAATTTAATTAATGGTCGGCTATTGTCAGCGTTATCGCCGTTAACGGCCCACCACTAATTTTATTGTAGGGTTTATATCAAGGTGTGTGTGTGTGGTTTATTCTAGGGTTTATATCCAGGTGTGTGTGGATGACCTGCACATACTGAGTCCATCGGCTGCTATGACAACCGTCCTCAGAGATGGTGTGAGGGAGGAAGGAATGAAGGATGGAGAGAGATCTTGTCCTCCTGAAAGGAGAGGAGGGACTGGAGGTGTGGGTGGAGGTGCGGGTGGAGGGGCGGGTGGAGGGACTGGAGGGGTGGGTGGAGGTGTGGGTGGAGGTGTGGGTGGAGGGACTGGAGGTGTGGGTGGAGGGGCAGGTGGAGGTGTGGGTGGAGGTGTGGGTGGAGGTGTGGGTGGAGGTGTGGGTGGAGGTGTGGGTGGAGGGGCGGGTGGAGGGGCGGGTGTAGGTGTGGGTGGAGGGGCGGGTGGAGGGGCGGGTGGAGGTGTGGGTGGAGGGGCGGGTGGAGGGGCGGGTGGAGGTGTGGGTGTAGGGGCGGGTGGAGGGGCGGGTGGAGGTGTGGGTGGAGGGGCGGGTGGAGGTGTGGGTGGAGGGGCGGGTGGAGGTGTGGGTGGAGGTGCGGGTGGAGGGATGGAGAGTGCTGGATCAGGGAGTGATGACAGCAGTGGGGAGCTGCACCCGCCTGGACAGAGGAAGAGGAGGAGAGAGGAGGAGGAGGAGGAGAGGAATGCAGGCGATCCCAGTGACCTCAGTCGCCATGGCAATGACCCAAGGGCAGATGAGTCATCACCTGTGCCCTTTGACCCCTGCGTGTCATTGCTCTTTCGTCTGGATATGAAACAGGGCGTCGCCTTCAGGAACGTCCAGATGTCCAATGAGGCGCAAGGACTCGCGCTGAGCTTTGTTGCCAAGGCAACGTGCCTGGGAAACGCACAGAGATGGGACACGGACCCCAGAAACAGACGGGTGGAGGAGAGAGAGAGGGGCGGAGTAACGGAGGTGCGGAACATTCTTACTAGGCTTGTCCCGATCCGATATTTGGATCGGCCGCTGATATTTGCAAAAAATGCGTATCGGTATTGGATCGGCAGGCACGAGAAAATGCCGATCCAGACACCAATTTAGATAATCCATTCCAGTTTTTGCTGTGTTTTCGCCGGTGAGAGTAAAATTCGGTCTGCATTTTCCAGCACACCTTCAGCACACGAGCATAGCATCTGCCCAATTTACCTCAGTGGCATCTCCTAACCATTAAGACGGCTACGTACATTTGAAGTTATCGGTAAAAATGTCACCTTTTTTACCTTAAAGGATGACAAAGACGAAGAGGTAGAGTGCAACATATGCCACAGTAAAGTCAAGCGTGGTGGTAAAGCTGTAAGAACTT